>NW_025899982.1:0-30927 GCF_022539505.1 Lolium rigidum | reverse complement strand
TCCGATTCCGAGAATATTTCCTGTGTAGGATTTCTGAAACCAAAGACAGCAGAAAACAGGAACTGGCGCTTCGGCATCTTGTTAATAGGTTAGTTCCGGAAAATGCATCAAAATGATATAAAATGTATACAAAACATGTGAGTATTGTCATATAACTAGCATGGAATATAAGAAATTATAGATACGTTTGAGACGTATCAACATGCGGGACCCATGATCCTGCATCGTAAACGGCTCGATCGGAGAGCGTTGAACGAGATGGCGCGATCGAGAAAAAAAACAATGCCAGAGACGCTGCCATCTGGGCCCTACATGCCTGGGCGGTGCGGATTTGCATTGACTCGGCCGGCAAACCCGAGAATTCGAGATGCACCACGTCCCGGGCCACCATACGCGACGTTTTGGCCGTTTTCGTAAGGCTAGGTGGCCTCAAAAACGAGAAAAAAAAACGTTTTGACATGCACAACGGAGAGACCAAAAATCGTCGGCCATGGTACACCAGCAACCACGGCGCGACTTCAACTTCGTCGGCCATGGCAACTTTTCTTGTAGTGTACAACGGTTCTTCAAGGCGAGGTTTGACTCCGGCTAGTATGAGGCCATTGGCTCGCTCAACCCGCCCATTGGATTGTGGGTGAATCACAGAGGCAAGGTCAAGCCGGATCCCTACGTCATTGCAATAATCCTTTAGTTCTCCCTGTGCGAAGTTTGTGCCGTTGTCTCTGATGATGCTATGTGGGATGTCGTATCTCACTACGAGGCGTCAAACGAATTTTAGTGCCGTAGAACCATTGGCTTTTCTCATTGGCTTTTCCTCGATCCACTTATTGAAACTGTCAATAGCGACCAAAAGGTACTCAAAACCGCCAGGGGATGATTTCTTCAATTTTTTGACCATGTCAAGCCTCAGACCGCGAACGGCCAAGTGATAGGGATGGTCTTCTGCTCCTGAGCCGGAGCATTTGGTTGAGTAGCGTAGTACTGGCAACCTCGACAAGTTTTGACTATTTTTTCAACATCTTCTTTAGCTGTTAGCCAGTAAAAACCTTGCCGGAAAGCTTTTGCAACAAGGGACCTGGGAGCAGCGTGATGCCCGCAATCACCTTGGTGGATCTCTTTGAGGATTTCGATGCCATCTTGATTTGAGACGCATTTCAGAAATACCCCGTTTTCACTTCGTTTATAGAGCCGTCCATCAACTATTGTACAAGAATAGAAGCACCCGTAGACATCAAGCTATTTTCTGGCGCCGTTGCCGGGGAGGAAAGGTAAAAGGCTCTCATACTCCGGTCCCAGGTAAAGTACTTTTCTGTTGCCGTTGTGTGTGTGCTCGAAGCTATTTCCTTTAGATCCTGCAATTGCATCTTTTTGTTTCTTGTTTACACTAGTTAGGCATAATGGACAACAATGAGCTTCTTATTCTATTTCCTGATTTAAGACATGGATGGTTTGATACGAAAATTAAAAAACCTATGGAACATATTAGTATGAACGCTTTGAACACCATTGTTGATAATGATATGGAAAATTCTAAGCTTGGGGAAGCTGGCTTTGATGAGCATGATATTTTTAGTCCCCCAAGCATTGAGGAGAAAATTTACTTTGATGATGCTTTGCCTCCTATTTATGATGATTATAATGATATTGGTCTTTTAGTACCACCTGTTATGCAGGATAAATTTGATTATGATTACAATATGCCTCCTATATTTGATGATGAGAATAATAATGATAGCTACTTTGTCGAATTTGCTCCCACTACAACTAATAAAATTGATTATGCCTATGTGGAGAGTAATAATTTTATGCATGAGACTCATGATAAGAATGCTTTATGTGATAGTTATATTGTTGAGTTTGCTCATGATGCTACTGAAAGTTATTATGAGAGAGGAAAATATGGTTGTAGAAATTTTCATGTTACTAAAACACCTCTCTTTTTGCTGAAAATTTTGAAGCTGCACTTGTTTTATCTTTCTATGCTTGTTGCATTATGCTTCATGAATTTGTTTATTTACAAGATTCCTTTTCATAGGAAGCATGTTAGGCTTAAATGTGTTTTGAATTTGCCTCTTGATGCTCTCTTTTGCTTCAAATACTATTTCTTGCGAGTGCATCACTAAAACTGCTGAGCCCATCTTAATGGCTATAAAGAAAGCACTTCTTGGGAGATAACCCATGTGTTTATTTTGCTACAGTACCTCTATTTTATATTTGAGTCTTGGAAGTTGTTTACTACTGTAGCAACCTCTCCTTATCTTAGTTTTGTGCTTTGTTGTGCCAAGTAAAGTCTTTGATAGTAAAGTGAATACTAGATTTGGATTACTGCGCAGTTTCAGATTTCTTTGCTGTCACGAATTTCGACCTGCTCCTCTGTAGGTAGCTCAGAAAATTATGCCAATTTACGTGCGTGATCCTCATATATGTACGCAACTTTCATTAAATTTGGGAATTTTCATTTGAGCAAGTCTGGTGCCTCAATAAAATCCATCTTTACGGACTGTTCTGTTTTGACAGATTCTGCCTTTTATTTCGCATTGCCTATTTTGCTATGTTGGATGAATTTCTTTGATCCATTAATGTCCAGTAGCTTTATGAAATGTCCAGAAGTGTTAAGAATGATTGTGTCACCTCTGAACATGTTAATTTTTATTGTGCACTAACCCTCTAATGAGTTGTTTCGAGTTTGGTGTGGAGGAAGTTTTCAAGGGTCAGGAGAGGAGGATGATATACTATGATCAAGAAGAGTGAAAAGTCTAAACTTGGGGATGCCCCGGTGGTTCATCCCTGCATATTTCAAGAAGACTCAAGCATCTAAGCTTGGGGATGCCCAAGGCATCCCCTTCTTCATCGACAAATTTATCAGGTTCCTCCCTTGAAACTATATTTTTATTCGGCCACATCTTACGTACTTTACTTGGAGCGTCTGTTTGTTTTTGTTTTTGTTTTTGTGTGAATAAATGCTTGTGTGGGAGAGATACACGCTCCACTGGTTCATATGAACACATGTGTTCTTAGCTTTTAATGTTCATGGCGAAGGTTGAAACTGCTTCATTAATTGTTATATGGTTGGAAACAGAAAATGCTACATGTAGTAATTGGTAAAATGTCTTGGATAATGTGATACTTGGCAATTGTTGTGCTCATGGTTAAGCTCTTGCATCATATACTTTGCACCTATTAATGAAGAAATACATAGAGCTTGCTAAAATTTGGTTTGCATATTTGGTCTCTCTAAAGTCTAGATAATTTCTAGTATTGAGTTTTGAACAACAAGGAAGACGGTGTAGAGTCTTATAATGTTTACAATATGTCTTTTATGTGAGTTTTGCTGCACGGTTCATCCTTGTGTTTGTTCCAAATAACCTTGCTAGCCTAAGCCTTGTATCGAGAGGAATACTTTCATGCATCCAAAATCCTTGAGCCAACCACTATGCCATTTGTGTCCACCATACCTACCTACTACATGGTATTTCTCCGCCATTCCAAAGTAAATTGCTTGAGTGCTACCTTTAAGTAATTCAAAATTTATTACCTCTGATTTGTGTCAATGTTTTATAGCTCATGAGGAAGTATGTGGTGTTTATCTTTCATTCTTGTTGGGCAACTTTCACCAATGGACTAGTGGCTTCATCCGCTTATCCAATAATTTTGCAAAAAGAGCTGGCAATGGGATTCCCAGACCCAAATTAATTAACCTAAATAGACACTCATCCATGGTATGTGATTGTTGGACGGCACCCGAAGGATTCGGTTAGCCATGGCTTGAGAAAGCAAAGGTGGGGAGGAGTGTCATCATAATAAAACTAAAATAAAAAGGCACTCCTTCATGGTATGAGATTGTTGGCAGGCACCCGAGGATTCGGTTAGCCATGGTTTGTGAAAGAAAGGTTGGAAGGAGTGCCACCCAAAAATAAAAATAATTCATGGGAGCCGCTCTTTGAAGGTTTGTCCGGCAAGGGGGTTAGAGTGCCCACTACCATTCGTTGACAACAACAAACACCTCTCAAAATTTTACTTTTATGCTCTCTTTATGTTTTCAAAACCAAAGCTCTAGCACAAATATAGCAATCAATGCTTCCCTCTGCGAAGGGCCATTCTTTTACTTTTATGTTGAGTCAGTTCACCTATTTCTCTCCACCTCAAGAAGCAAACACTTGTGTGAACTGTGCATTGATTCTTACATACTTGCTTATTGCACTTGTTATATTGCTTTGCATTGACAATTATCCATGAGATATACATGTTACAAGTTGAAAGCAACCTCTGAAACTTAATCTTCCATTATGTTGCTTCGATGCCTTTTACTATGAATTTATTGCTTTATGAGTTAACTCTTATGCAAGACTTATTGATGCTTGTCTTGAAAGTACTATTCATGAAAAGTCTTTGCTTTATGATTCATTTGTTTACTCATGTCATTACCATTGTTTTGATCGCTGCATTCATTACATATGCTTACAATAGTATGATCAAGGTTATGATGGCATGTCACTCCAGAAATTATCTTTGTTATCGTTTACCTGCTCGGGACGAGCATGAACTAAGCTTGGGGATGCTGATACGTCTCCGACGTATCGATAATTTCTTATGTTCCATGCCACATTATTGATGATATCTACATGTTTTGTACACATTATATGTCATATTTATGCGTTTTCCGGAACTAACCTATTGACGAGATGCCGAAGGGCCAGTTCCTGTTTTCTGCTGTTTTTGGTTCCAGAAATCCTAGTAAGGAAATATTCTCGGAATCGGACGAAATCAAGGCCCAGCATCCTATTTTTCCACGAAGCTTCCAGAACACCCGAGAGTCACTAGAGGGGGGCCACTGGGCCCCCAGACGACAGGGCGGCGCGGCCTAGGGGCGGGGGCGCCCCCCTAGTGTGTCATCGCCTCGTCGCCTCTCCGACTCCGCCTCTTCGCCTATAAAAAGGTCCCTGACCTAAAACACGAGACGGGAAAAAGCCACGGTACGAGAAACCTTCCAGAGCCGCCGCCATCGCGAAGCCAAGATCTGGGGGACAAGAGTCTCTGTTCCGGCACGCCGCCGGGACGGGGAAGTACCCCCGGAAGGCTCCTCCATCGACACCACCGCCATCTTCATCAACGCTGCTTGTCTCCCATGAGGAGGGAGTAGTTCTCCATCGAGGCTCGGGGCTGTACCGGTAGCTATGTGGTTCATCTCTCTCCTATGTGCTTCAATACAATAATCTCATGAGCTGCCTTACATGATTGAGATTCATATGATGATGCTTGTAATCTAGATGTCATTGTGCTAGTCAAGTGGGTTTTACTTATGTGATCTCCGGAGACTCCTTGTCCCACGTGTGTAAAGGTGACGAGTGTGTGCACCGTGTGGGTCTCTTAGGCTATATTTCACGGAATACTTATTCACTGTTATGAATGGCATAGTGAAGTGCTTATTTATATCTCTTTATGATTGCAATGTGTTTTGTATCACAATTTATCCATGTGCTACTCTAGTGATGTTATTAAAGTAGTTTATTCCTCCCGCACGGTGTAATGGTGACGAGTGTGTGCATCCGTGTTAGTACTTGGCGTAGGCTATGATTATGATCTCTTGTAGATTATGAAGTTAACTATTGCTATGATGGTATTGATGTGATCTATTCCTCCTACATAGTGTGAAGGTGACAGTGTGCATGCTATGTTAGTACTTGGTTTAGTTGTGTTGATCTGTCATGCACTCTAAGGTTATTTAAATATGAACATTGAATATTGTGGAGCTTGTTAACTCCGGCATTGAGGGTTCGTGTAATCCTACGCAATTAGTGGTGTTCATCATCCAACAAGAGAGTGTAGAGTATGCATTTATCTATTCTATTATGTGATCAAAGTTGAGAGTGTCCACTAGTGAAAGTCTAATCCCTAGGCCTTGTTCCTAAATACTGCTATCGCTGCTTGTTTACTGTTTTACTGCGTTACTACTGCTGCATTACTACTGGTTGTTTACTGTCCTGGGCAAAGCACTTCTGGTGCCGTTGCCACTGCTCATACTTATTTATACCACCTGTATTTCACTATCTCTTCGCGGAACTAGTGCACCTATTAGGTGTGTTGGGGACACAAGAGACTTCTTGCTTTGTGGTTGCAGGGTTGCTTGAGAGGGATATCTTTGACCTCTTCCTCCCTGAGATCGATAAACCTTGGGTGATCCACTTAAGGGAAACTTGCTGCTGTTCTACAAACCTCTGCTCTTGGAGGCCCAACACTGTCTACAAGAATAGAAGCACCCGTAGACATCAGTCACAACTGATTTTATATAGCTTATGTTGTCCGAAAAGAACTACACTTCGTTGTATGTATATTGTAAGCAGATATATATGTTTTTTCTCTCCTCTAGCTCCCGAGTGTTTCGGTGGCGATTTTCTTTATTGTTTATGCGAGGTTGAACCAAGGCAAATAAATTATATTGAGTATACTATATTTGCGGGTATTAGCCCCCGAGCCTTTGTTGTTGATCACTATTTTGTATCTTCATTTATTTTGCGAGGTGCTTTGCACCAAGGAGAAATTTTTCGGTAATGTATATATATATTGTAACTTCTGGGCGCAATTCCCCGAGCCTGTCGAAGAAAAAGATGTATATCTCCACTATCTTTATTATATTGCAGCACCGCGAGCCCGCCTCATTAAAAACCTTTTTCAGCCCCACTCGGTGCCCTGAAAAAGGAAAAGAGTGCGTCTGAAAACTCGCGGGCGTTTCAGTACATTGTATTTTTACAAGGAGGACTATATTTCGACGCCAAGCGTAAAAACGCCTTAGCTGCGCCACGTTCCAGGGATTTTGCTCGGGAACCCCTGTCTTCTTGTCTTTTATCCTGTACGCACCTCCTTCGATTACTTCTGTGACGATGTAAGGGCCAAGCCACGGCGACTCGAATTTTTCATGGCTTTTTTGATTGAGTCGTAGAACTAAGTCTCCAACCTGAAAGGATCTTGGCCTCAAACATCGACTGTGGTAGTTTTTCAAGTCTTGCTGGTACTTAGTGACCCGTGACAATACTTCGTCTCGAGCTTCGTCAAGTGCATCGACATCGTCTTCCAATGCTTTTCTGGAAGCTTCTTCATCGTATTCCGTGACTCTTGGAGAATCATGCTCTATTTCTATCGGCAGCACTGCCTCAGCTCCATGGACCAGAAAAAACGGTGTCTCCTGTGTCGCTGTATTTTGTGTTGTTCGGATACTCCACAACACACTTGGTAATTCCTCTGGCCAAGTATGTCGAGCTTTTTCTAATGGTCCTAACAAGCGCTTCTTAATACTGTTGCAGATGATACCATTGGCTTTCTCGACTTGACCGTTGATCTGCGGGTGCGCAACTGACGCGAAGTGCAATTTGATGCCCACCTCTACACAGTATGCCTTGAATTCCTTGGATGTGAAATTACTGCCATTGTCCGTGACGATGCTATGAGGTACCCCAAACCGAAAGACAATGCTTTTCACGAACTTGATTGCAGATGCTCCATCTGGTGAATTTATCGGCTTTGCTTCTATCCACTTCGTGAATTTGTCGACAGCGACGAGCATGTACTCGTATCCTCCTGGAGAAGCTTTATGTAATTTTCCCACCATATCGAGACCCCACTGAGCAAAGGGCCAAGACAATGGTATTGGCATCAACTCTGCTGCCGGAGAATGAGGTTTTGCGGAAAATCTCTGGCACGCGTCGCAAGTTCGCACTATCTCCTTCGCATCCTCGATTGCTGTCAACCAATAAAATCCTGTTATGAAAACCATGGCCGCGATAGCTCGACTGCTTGCATGATGACCACATATTCCTTCGTGTACGTACTTCAGAATTATCCTTCCTTCTTCGGGTGTGACGCACCTTTGTAACACACCCGAAATACTTCGCTTGTACAACTCCCCTTTGACCACAACAAAGGCTTTAGATCGTCTAATAACTCGCCTTGCTTCAACTGGGTCGTTGGGTATTTCCTTCCTTAGGATGTATGATATGTACGCTTGCATCCATGGAATCTGCACCATCATTACTAGGTCCTGTTCCTCTTCTTCTTCTAGTGCTTCTTTTGGAGCCTCCAAGGGTTTCTCGTCCTTCTTCTTCTTCTGTGCTTTCTTCAGCTTTGTAGATCTTTCAGCTATTTCTTCCCAGAACACGCCTGGTGGAATTGCGAGACACTGCGACCCAATGTTTGCAAGAACATCGGCTTCATCATTACTTAACCTGCTGATGTGATTTACCTCGCATCCATCAAACAGCTTCTCTAGCTCGTTATACACTTCCTTGTATGCTATCATACTTTCATTGACTGCATCACACTGATTCATGACCTGCTGAGCCACCAATTGTGAGTCGCCAAAGATTTTTAGTCGGGTTGCACCACAAGCCTTTGCCATCTTCATCCCGTGTATGAGAGCTTCGTATTCTACCTCATTGTTAGACGCGTTTGGAAACGTCATCCGTAAGACATACTTTAATTTGTCGCCTTCAGGTGATATAAGTATCACGCCTGCTCCAGCTCCCTCTAATCTCTTGGACCCGTCGAAGTTCATAGTCCAGGTTCTCGACAAATCTGGGGGTCCCGTATTTTGTAACTCCATCCACTCTGCGATGAAGTCTGGTAGAATTTGCGACTTTATTGCTTTTCTTTTTCGTACGTGATGTCCCGAGGAGAGAGTTCTATTCCCCAAAGGGAGACACGACCCGTAGCCTCTGGATTGTTTAGTATATTGGATAAAGGCGCCTCGTTGACCACTATTATCGGATGTGCCGAAAAATAGTGCCGCAATTTTCTTGCGGTCGTAAACACTCCATATGCTAGCTTCTGGTACAGCGGATACCGCTGTTTTGAAGGCGATAGAACTTCAGTGATGAAATATACCGGCCTCTGCACTCCATGGAGTTTTCGTTCCTCTTCTCTTTCGACGACAAGTGCTGTACTGACCACCTGAGGTGTGGCTGCAATGTATAACAGGAGGGGTTCCTTCTCTTTAGGCGCCACCAGGATTGGTGGTGTCGAAATTGTGCGCTTGAGATCCTCGAAAGCTCTATCTGCCTCTTCGTTCCACTGGAACTTCTCTCCTTGCTTGATCAAAGCGTAGAACGGTAACGCCTTTTCTCCCAGCCTGGCGACGAATCTGCTTAAAGCTGCGACTCGCCCAGTTAACTGCTGTATTTCTTTTAACTTTGTTGGCTTCCTCATTGTGAGGATAGCTTGAATTTTTTCTGGATTAGTCTCGATTCCTCTTGCTGAGACTAAGAACCCAAGAAGTTCTCCTGCAGGGACGCCGAAAGAACACTTCGTCGGGTTCAGTTTGAGGCAAAACTTGTCAAGGTTGTCGAAAGTTTCCTTCAGGTCCTCGATCAAAGTTGTCCCCTTTTTTGATGTTATGACGACATCGTCAATGTATACTTGTACATTTTTCCCAATCTGTGTTGCTAAGCACTTCTGCATCATCCGCTGATACGTTGCTCCCACGTTTTTCAGACCAAAAGACATTGTTTTGTAGCAAAACACGCCATAAGGTGTTATGGACGCTGTTTTGACTTCATCATGTTCTTTCAATCTGATCTGGTTATAACCAGAATATGCGTCCAGGAAGGAAAGACGTTCACATCCTGCCGTGGAGTCGATGATTTGGTCGATCCTTGGGAGGGGAAAGTGATCCTTTGGACAGTGTTTATTGAGACACATAAAGTCGACACACATGCGAAGGACTTTCATGTATTTCTTCGGGACCAGAACTAGGTTAGCTACCCACGTGGCCTCTGTATGTAGCTCTTTGATAAAACCAGCCTCTCTAAGTCGATCTATCTCTGACAGCATGGCTTTGCGGTTTGGTTTCGAAAAACGCCGCAAAGGTTGTTTGATTGGTCTCGCTAATGGATCCAAGTTTAGGTGGTGCTCGGCAAGTTCCCTGGGTACTCCTGGCATGTCAGCTGGACACCATGCAAAGATTTTCCAGTGCTCACGGAGGAACTCGACGAGCACGCTTTCCTATGCGAGGTCCATGTCTGTTGCAATGGATGTCGTTTTCTTTGGATCTGTCGGGTGAATCTGCACCTCCTTGGAATTCTTCGTAGTGTTAAAGGTTGGCTCCCTGAGAGGCCTTCCTACATCTGGCAACACATCATAATCAGTTGTGAGCCTTGACGCCATATATTCTGCTTGCATCCCGAAAGTTTCTGTCAGTCAATGAAAATCCTTGTCGCATTTATCAGCTAACGCAAAACTTCCTTTGACTGTAATTGGTCCCTTAGGTCCTGGTAACCTCCACAAAAGGTACGTATAATGTGGTACCGCCATAAACCTGGCATATGCCGGTCGTCCCAACAAAGCGTGATATTGCGACGGGAAATTCACAACTTCGAACTCCAGCCTTTCTACTCTGTAGTTTTCTCGGGTCCCAAACTGAACATCGAGATTGATCTTTCCCAACGGATAGCTTGGTTTCTCTGGCGTGATTCCATGGAAACGTGTGTCAGTTGGTTTTAGATTTACCAAGGATATGTTCATCTTCCTTAGTGTATCTGCATACATAAGGTTTAGACTGCTGCCTCCGTCGATGAATACTCGAGATACGTCAAATCCTGCGATCACCGCTGGCAAGATAAGTGCTGACTGCCCTGGTCGAGGAACTTGCTGCGGGTGATCCGCAATTGTGAAACCAATGTCCTGTCCCGACCAATTTAGGTACTCGATCGTTGGTGGAGGCATCTTCTCTGCCATGAACACTTGTCGTGAGATTACTTTCTGAGCCCTATTGGATGGCCTAGCTTTCTGAATCATCGAGACCACTCCGTTAGAGTTAGGATCAACATATGGAGGTGGGTGTGGTGCTGCCGCTATTCTGAGCTGGTGCCAATTTTCGTCCGTAATTGTGGGAGGAGGTGGCAAGTGAATCTCACTCCTGGGCCCTTGGGGGTTTCTATTTGTTGCTTGAGCATTGGCTAGCCCTGCGACCCTCAACATCGCTTGAAAATTTCGACAGTCCTTATGCAGATGTCCTGACTGCCTCTTCCCATTATTGTCGAGATAGAAATGCATCTGACATGGCCCGTTCATCATATCCTCGGGAGATACAAAAGGTCTCTGAAACCTTGGTCCACTATTTTGCATGTTATTCCGAGAATCATCTCTATTGTCGCTTTGCTGCTCGCTGCTCCTTTGATAATCATCTTGACTATTTCCCCCAGTATTTCCTTGGAAACCAGCCGATATTTGGCCAGGAGCGTCATAACTCGAAAACTGCCGAGAGAATCGTCGTCTATTTTGGAAGTTTCGACTGCGGTCCTCCTCTGGTGACCTATGTCGCTTATTGTGAACAACATCTTCTCCGTCCGCCCATCTGTTTGCTATCTCCATTAATGCTGATACTGTCCTTGGGTTTGTTCTCCCCAAGTCCTCGACAAAATCTCCTCGTCGAATTCCTGCCACGAACGCATCTATCGCCCTCTCGTCAGATATGTTCTCTGCCGAGTTTTTGATAATGTTCCACCTCTGGATGTATTTCCTCATTGACTCATCATGCTTTTGTCGACATGATCTCAACTCTTCTGGTGATGCAGGTTTTTTGCAGGTGGATCGGAAATTCTTGACGAACACATCCTCAAAACTGTCCCAGCTATCGATAGAACCTGGAGGAAGCTTCTTGATCCAAGATCTTGCGGCTCCACTTAGGTGTACTTGAATGCTCTGCATGGCTGTTGCTCTGGTTCCACCTATCAGTTTCACCGTCTCGAGGTAATCCACTAGCCAATCCTCGGGATCTTGTAGGCCATCAAACTTCTTGAAATTGTCGGGTAACTTAAATCCTGACGGGACTCGAGTTTTTCGAACTCGTCTCGTGAAGCACGGGAGTCCACACATATCTTCTTCAGCAACTTCTGGTGAGTGTCGATGTTCCCTTCTATCTTGTCGCGCTCTATCCACTCTGGCCTGAGTTGCTGTATCTCTAACCCCGCTCGCTCTCGGGGGATCTTGCACTGCTACAGTAGGTCGTGGGCTATTTTGTCTTGCAGCTCCTTCGGGAGGTGTAGCTGCGAATGCTGCTCCCATGGCTCACATCCTGCCATGGCCATGTTATACAACGCTTCTCTTGGATCCCCAGGAGGTGGTCTGGACGCTAAGATGAAAGCTTGCGTTGCCATGTACCCAGCTTCTGGTGTTGTAGGAATGATATTCCCCCTCGTGTCGATGGACATAAAAGACATGTCGAGGTTTTGAACCAAATTTTCTCTCTCTGCTTCAGGTATGTTTTGCAGCCGAGATCTTGCTCTCCTTCGAGCTTCTCTGTGACTATCTCCCGAAGTTCCTGATTGTCGGCTTAAATCTGCCCTTCGCCTGCTTGACGCGGAAGCTGCCTCCCTTCTTCTATCCAAAGCGGCTGTCTGTTTTTCTAATTCTCTGCCAACACGAGCGAGTCTATATTGATAAGCTTGCAATTCTTCTGCCGTAGCAGTTGTAGTCATTGGTTCTGTACCGTCCATGGCTCTTGCGGCTCTATCCCATGCTTCTTGTGGGAGTTGAACCCTTAGACGCGGAGTAGGCCCGACATATTTAGTGCCTAAACCTCGCCTGAGAGCGGGATCGACATATGGGTTTCCCGCATCGTCGAAAGCCTCTGATGTCTCCGGTTCTGACCGGCTTGGTTCTCCAATTGCGTAGATCTGATGATATTTTGGATTCTGAACTTTGTCGGGTTTGGTGACACCATCATAGAGATTGGTGAAGACCTTTCCAACAGTAATGGATCTGTCGATGAAGTTGAAGCTGTCGATGTCGCTCGAGTCATCGCTTATATAGGAGTCCGCAGATGACTCGAAAGACATGTCGCTGAAGATCTTGGCGAGTTTTTCACTTGCCCTGGCGCTGATGAAGCGTGGCGATGAAGTTTCCTCGTCGCCTGACTCGATTGATGATGCTGAACTCGAAAAATCAGGATCGACCGCTGATAATCCCGACGAGATCGGAATTTTGAGACGATACGCTCCTTCTTTCTCGACGCGGAAGTGGAACTTTCCAAACGTCATCTCCATGGGCTCCTCCAGATACGCATATGCGTCCAAACGGGAGGGCGGGTGAGGAACAAAATCAACTAGACCAATTTCGATCTGTTTACCTCTGTCCAAAGCGTTGCTTGCAGTTGACAAAGTCGACAATCTTGAACGTGCCATCGAGATCAGCTCCTTGACACCTCTAATTCCCACAGACGGCGCCAATTGACAAGTGATTAACTTATCAATGCCTACAGATTGTAGACTAGGGTTTTAGTCGGAAGTAGAGGGCAAGTGGATCTCGAAGGTTTCAGCCAAAAAGTACTCGACGATGTAAAAACTAAGGTTGCGTGAAACAATGAATCGATCCTCTCTTTGTCCCTCGACTCCCCCTTATATAGGAGGCGGAGCCGAGGGATTCGTAATACACTGGTTAGAGAGTCCGGGAGGGTTTCCAACCCGTCCCGCAAGATTACAAATAGTACTTCCTAATACAACTCTAGCTTTCCTTAATAATAACTTGGGCTTCCGAATCTTCTTATTCTTCGAGTCATGGGCCTTCAGTAAACCCCGGGTACCATCTTCGGCAGGCCCATTGGGGATGCCTATGTCACTCGCGTTCAATCTTCTTTCAACCTGATCAACAATGGGAGATAAGTCTTGTACTGAAGGCCTAGTTGTACCGAGAGGAAGTCCTAGATTAGTGAACGGCAAACTGCCTGTAGAACAACCAAAAACATTTGTCAAATGCGCAAGATTCTGTTCATCAATATTAATTGCCATCATACTGGACTTAGAGTAGTTCACACGTAAGCCAGTAGCTCTGGAGAAATCATGGAGAAGCTGTTTGAGTGCTAGGAGCTGCTGTGGGCAAGCTTGCATCATCAATAACGTGTCATCGGCGTATTGAACAATCGGAAAATCCGTTTCTGGAATAGGTAGAGGGGCATGAAGAATACCAGCTCGAAAAAGAACATTCACCATAGACTGAAGGAGGTCAGCGGCACTGACAAAAAGCAACGGCGAGAAAGGATCGCCTTGTCGTACTCCTCTCCGACAAGGATTTTTTTTACCCGGAACCCCATTCAAAAGGATCGAAGAAGTGCCAGAGGAAAGAAGTGCTTCCACCATAGGCAACCAATGTGCATTGAAACCCTTACGGGCAAGAATTTTAAGGATTGCTTTATGTTCCATTGTATCAAACGCTTTTGCGAAGTCTAACTTCAAGATAATAGAAGGGGTGCCAGATTGTTTTATTTGATGTATATATTCGTATGCCCAGCCTAGGCAATCCTGAATATTTCTGCTCTTCAAAAAACCGTACTGATTAATGTGAATGGTCTGCAGAATTTTTCCTTGCAAGCGGTTCGCCAATTTTTTTGTCAAAAGCTTGAGACAAGAATTCAAGAGAGAAATAGGCCTATAATCATTTGGTCCCAGAGGAGATTGCACCTTTGGAATGAGGGTTATAAAAGAGTCGTTTATACTTTGAAGATTAATCCGACCCTCCCAGAAATCATGACATAAACGATAGAAATCGTATTTTATTATGGGCCAACAATTTTTTATGAAGAGACCTGTGAAGCCATCCGGACCTGGAGCTTTATCCGTGGGCATGTGAGCCACAATATCATTAATCTCTTCATTTGTGAGTGGAGCCGAGAGAACATCCATATCAGGACAATGTTGCAAATATTGGCCAAAATTAAAAGTTTCATCAATCTGAACCGAGACACCCAGCCAATCTCTATACGTATGCCAAAGAATACCCGCTTTCTCATGGTGTTCCACTGCTTCAGAGCCATCAACACGAGTAAGTGATGTAATGGAGTTTCTGCGATAGCGGATGGTCGCCATAGAATGAAAGAAGGAGGTGTTTTCATCACCTAACTTTGCCCAACGTGCAGTGCATCTCTTACGCCAATAGTCTTGCTTGCATAACAGCAAGTGCTGCAAACGAGCTTTGACGATATTACGGAAATTCCACTCGGTGATATCCAGGGGTCGCAGTTCTTCAAACCCATCCAATCGCAGAATAATATTATTACAGTTATCAATCAAATTGCTGAGGACAGAGATACTTGTACTCCATTTTTTCAGGGCTTTACGCAACAGCTTGAATTTACCTGAGATACATTTGGCACTGTCCCCTGGCACATTTATATCCCAAATAGTTTGAACAACCTCCAAGAAACCTGGCATACGTACCCAATGATTTTCAAATCTGAAAACTTGCGCTTTCGGGATACTAGTACCAACAGAGATGACGCATGGTATATGATCAGAAGTAGGCCGTGCTAATGGTTTGACTGTTGTATTAGGATATTTAATAGTCCAAGAGTGTGACGTGAGAAACCAATCTAGCTGTTCGAGGAGCGGCTCATTCTGCATGTTACTCCATGTGAATGATCTCCCCCTAATCGGAAGCTCAATCAAGCCAAGATATCTAATGATCTCATTAAAGGTTTCCATATCCTCCTGGTTTGCACTAGGACGGTTTCTATTTTCAGAGAATCTATAGAAGTTAAAATCCCCGACTAACAGCCAAAGAGAATCATCAGGGATGTCAAGATGAAAGATCCATGCCATAAAAATTTCCCTGGCAATTCCTTCACAAGGACCATATACATTTGCAAGTGTGAAGGTTTCATCATTAGCGATAGAGACAAACTCCAAAACCAAACCGAAGCTTTCCTGGAGGAGCACTTGACCAGAGAAAGTGTTGCTTGCCCAAAGAACTAAAAGACCCCCCAATGCCCCATCAGATGGAACAAAAGCAAATTTATCAAATTTTCTTGGGGCAATTTTTTTAATGAAGCTCATATCAAACTCTCCCTTTTTAGTTTCTTGAAAACAAATTATAGAAGCATTACTCTCTTCTATTTTGTTTCTAGTAAGAGGCCATTTCTCAGGGCTGTTGATACCACGGATATTCGAACTCAAAATAAACCACAAACGATTCATACGGTTCACAAGACTCATTGCAAAGGAAATAAAGGGCTGCTACCCAACAAAACATGCTCTGGGTAAACAGGGAAGACACACCAAAGTTTAGATGTACGCAAAACAAAGACGCACATATAATTCATGGAACTCCAAGCACGAAGATAGAGCTCAGATGTCATCACGCTCCTG
The DNA here is from genome assembly GCF_022539505.1 of Lolium rigidum. NCBI lineage: Eukaryota > Viridiplantae > Streptophyta > Magnoliopsida > Poales > Poaceae > Lolium > Lolium rigidum. The sequence goes on along the minus strand of NW_025899982.1, from coordinate 14,803 downwards.
ACGAAGGAGCTCTTCAGTTAGCTCCTCCGGCGCAATATGTCATTCTTCAACGCCTAGGCGCTGAAGTTCAGAGACTTGAAGAACCGCTGGTGGAGTGGCGGCTGCAACTGAGGAAGAGCGGCGAGGAGCATCAGAAAGAGTAGTGTGACGACGACCATCATTATGATTCCGAGGGGAGCGCCGCACTACCGAGACAGTGAGCGGAGTATCAGCTTTCTTCGGGCGCCCCCGGCGCTTTGCAACCTGAACAGCGGGAGCCACAGAAGAGCTGGCCGCATCATGTGCATATGGAGCAACAGCAGAGCTACCCACATTCAGAACTGGAGCGATCACTTGGTCAAGAATGCTATTGACTTGATCATCGGGAGGGAGCATATTGATCTCTGAATCGTGCACTTCATCCTCAGCTGATGCACCACCCAAAGTCAGACCAGACCCTTGCATCCAGGCAGCATCACTTGTGTCTTCATCCAGCAGAGCATCCAACTCCTCAGCAGCAACAACGTCAATAGACTCCTGTTCTGTATCCTCAATCTCAATCAGAGAAACTGAACTGTGAAATTCGCGCGCAGAATTAACTAAACAGATTGGGCCTCTTTGTTTGGGCTTTTAGCTGCTTTTCACAGAAAAAAGCATGCCAAACGAAACAAACAGGTTAGCTGTGCGGTAGGCTTTTCCAAAAGCAGGTCTCTTTCCCGCACAGTAGAAAAAGCACAGGTAAGAGGTGCTTCCCGAGCTTTTTTTTAGCCTCCCGAAGCGTTTCATATTTCGTTTTCAGAAATTACAGCAAAACTGCCACCGCTGAGCCATCCCAAATCAATCTTTTTTTTGGCTGCCTGTTCTTTTCTCCCAGGCGAACCGTTCTCTGCCTCCCAGACCAGACCGATAGGGCAGCCTCCTGCGCGCCGCCGCCCGCTACGCTGCATCTCCGGCCGCGCCCCACCGGAGATCGGTGGTCTCCGCCGCCGGCTGTCGTTCTCCCCGTCCTACGTCTCCCATCTCCCGCCGACGAACCTGTCTCCCGTCTCCCGCCGACGAACTCCGCACAGGAAGTATCCCATCGACGAACTCGTCCCTGCGGACGGAACTCCTGCCGGCCGACGAACTCGCTCCCGTCAACGACCTGTTCCCTTTCCTCCCGGTGAGCATCTATTCTTGTCACTCTTCGCTGCTGCTTGATGCGCAGTACTGATGATCAGATTAGTTCTACTCCTGTGTATTGTATTTCCAACCCACGTGAGGAATGGCATAACCGTTTGCAATCTCTCCGCATGGAAGATCGTGCAACGCTGAGTGAGATGACTACCTAGATCAACAACTTAGAATTAAAAAATGAGCTGATTAGATGGGCTTCAACGTCAATTAAACACATTGCACATGTATCTACATGGCGTCGGCGCCTCTGGTTTACTAGTTCAATTGCATGTTAGTTATTAAAAACATGAGCTGATCCAGTATCTCTATATGTTTTGAACCTTGTTACATGTTAATCATGGTGGGACTTGTTTTAATTTGGAGTATGTATATTTAGCATGGATACTAGGATCATATTGTGTTATACTGTTATGCTCCTGGAATCTCTATATATGAAACTTGCAAACGATTGTACTGTAGATATGATAAAACTGCCAGCAAGCATACAATCTGCATCATTAATTTTGTAGCGTTTCCGTATAGTTTTTAGTACTTTGCAATGGAGAAAGCTGTTTGGGATGCGTACCACACTAGAGTTTTTTGCGACATATGTATGGATGAAGTCAACGCAAACAATAGAGATGGTGGTTGTTTGAGTAGAAAGGGATACAAGAATCTTGGTGACAAATTTACCGAGAAAACAGAAAAGAAATTTACGAAGAAGCAATTCAAGAACAAATGGGATGCTTTAAAGAAGGATTATACGGGCTGGATGGAGTTGCAAAATGCAACTGGGCTAGGTTGGGATCCGGTGACAAAAACTATGGACGCAGATGATGAATGGTGGAAGACTCACCTAATTGTAAGTTATATGTTTATCACTTGTTTTGCCTATTTGTGTATTTTGTTATAATTTAAACTAATGTATCTACTATGTTATTTTTGCAGCACCGTCCAGAACATGCCAAGTTCAGAAATGGGCCACCCGCCAACTTGGAACAACAAGATGTCATGTTTAGGAAGGCTCATGTCACCGGAGAAACAGCGGCAATTCCGGGATAAGAATTAGGAGAGGACAAGGATGGTCCAATATTGTTGGATGATGATGGTGACGCCATGAAGAAAACAACACTTGGGAAACGCAAGGTGGGTGTTGTAGAGAAGGAAAAGGAGAGCCCTTTTTTCAAGGCGTACAACACTGCCTTGAGCAACATAGTTTCTAAGGTGGATGTTGGAAGTTCTAGTGGCAAGGATGACTCTGTCCCAACTATGAAGGAATTTTTAGCGATGGTTCGACAGTGTGGAGTCACTGATACCGATCTCATGTTCACAGCGGCCAAGCTTGCCGTGAAAAGGGAGCATAGAGAGTTGTTGGCAGCCTTTGAAACACCTGAAGGACGTTTGGATTACCTCCAGAGGACACATGAAGAGTTGATCAAGTAGATGTGTGATGTAATATGTGCACTGTTTATTTGGTATTTGGAATTCTAGAGCATATGGACCATTGTGTTTTCTATTCTATTTGTAATATCTTATAGACCATTATAATCATTCTATAACTTATGCAACGTTGTGTGTCTATTATATGGACAACACACAAGAAGCATGAACTCGACACGTGATGACATAGCCGGCGCATTGTTCAATGCTAGAGCAACCTAGAACTATTTTTGCTAGATGGGAAAATGAACTTGATACATACTTCGCATAAATATATATTTGTAATGAATATGTCTTTTGGCTAAAACTGCAATCACAGATGTATTTCATGGATCCATATGTTATTTATTACACATAAATCAACGATAATACAGGTTCTCATGTCTCGCAGGCTATTTTTGACAATTTCCTAGTTCACAGCTTAACAGCCAGCCAAGTTGCCAAAGACTACAACTCAAAACAGCAGCTTATCCAGCACAGCAGCTTATCCTGCACAGCAGGAACACAGCCAGCCACAGCCAGCCCAAACAAAGAGGCTTCCCAGAGTTTTGCCGGTGCGCCGTGTGGGGCCCGCCACCGAACACCCTATCCTTTTCTTTCTCCGTTCCTATCTCATCTCTCCCTGATCCCGTCCGTGTTTCGCCCCGCACCGCAATCAAGAGAGAGAGAGCGGGCTGTAGCGGGAGCATCGCCGTCCATCTCGCCCGAGCCGGCGACGCCATTGCTCTCTGCGGCGGAGAAAGCGATGGCGAACCATCCATCGGCGAGCAAAATACTTAGGGTGGGGGGTTCAGGGTTCGCCGCCGCCGGAGATGAACGGGTTGTGGCGTAGCTTGGAGGGAGGCCGGGGGCTGTGGAGGACCGACGGAGGTGGAGCTTTGGGGAGGGCAAGGAGGCCGCGGGCGGTGGTGGCTGGCGGTCCGGCCGGTGGAGGTCGCGATGGAATAGAGGTGTTCATGGCGGGGCGGCGGCGGCGCTCTTCGTCTTCCCCGGCGGTGGCGGTCTCGGCCCTATCCTATGGCAGATCCTCTTCTCCTTCACATGGCGCGGGAGGAGGGATGGGAGGCCACCTTCCGAGGTCCCCGGCCCGATCTGTATTGCTGCCACCGCTTCGGCCTCTACCGCTGGCACCTCTACGCCAACTCTGTGTGGCGTCTCGCGTCGCATGTATTCCTTCCTGGCCCACAACCTAGACGATGGGTCGCCGTACATCCTTCTCTTGCCACCGAGAGGCCGAGAGGAGGTTGTTTCAGGAGATGCCGACGTGAATGTGGTGGTGCGGTCGTCAGCGTGCGAGACAGGAGGAGGCCTGACGGTGGTGCTGTGGCCTGTGGGCACTGTTATAGCGTCGGAAGATGAAAAAGACTTCCTCAAGCTGAGCCCCAACCCAAGGTACATGCTTCTCATCCATCTCTCATTTATTTCCGATACTACTCTTTCTCTAATTTCCTGAATCACATGATCTCGTGGCATCAATATTTGTTCCGGTTGTTAACATGACCAAGATGCATTGCTCCCTTACAACACCTATTTTATTCTCCTATGCTGCATCTTAGTAGCGTAGCTGAACATCCCAAAAATTTACCAGATGTAGTTTGGTGTGCTTGGACTGCAACCCTCTTACTATTGACAGTTGATTGATAGATCGAGAATAGTTACTGGCTAGGCTGAGAAACTAGGTATGGAGTTTTTTTTTTTGAACGGTGTAACCTACAGGAGTTAAAAATGAAGAATGCCCATTTCTATCTTTGGTGAGATCAAGACATTTAACTGAATCTACTACAGAGAACTTTGCAACTGCAAAGTATTTCAGCATAGAACTTAAGCTCTTAGTTTTAAGTAATACTTATGTTTGTACAACAGTGCTCACCATGTAGTCAACAGTAGAGTGGCGCTTCAGTGCTTTTGATTGATACCTTTGTTGTTTCAACCCCCTAGCTGAAAGTGCGGCTTTGGTCACAAAGTGAGTAGTTGAATTGCTGATATTTGGATTCATCAACTGATTGATTGGTTGCTTCTTCTTGCAAGATTATGTGGCACTAATAGAAGCAATGCATTCTATTGGTATAGAAAATAAAGTTACTAGCTCGCTAAATTTAGAACCCATCCTGTCTCCTCTAGCTTTAATATGTCTATGAATGTACAACACAATTTAATAATTCTATGGAATGGTAGTCTTGAAGGAAAAAAAATCTTCTAGGCAGTGGTGGTCTTGTGCATGTTGCTTCTGTTCAAGCTAGAGTGACTGTATCCCTAGATATGTAATGCATTCACTGAACTTCTATGCATTAGTTTTGTTTGGTCAGACTACTTTCCTGTGGTGGCCATCTCCCCTGTCGCTTCCTCCCCTACGAACGCGATCCGGGTGATGATCGACGGCTCCAGCAGAAGCAATGATGTCACTTGGTATTTCTATTCCACTCCTTGCTGCACGCCTATTCCCCAACTTTTTCTAGGATATTTGATCTTGAAAATTTAGTAATAGTTCTCTGTAATCCATAGAGGTTATAGCATTGGATCCACGCAGGTGTACTAGATATCTACATCGATGCATTTTTATAACTGAAAGTGTAGTCGCATCATATACAGTTATACACTTAAATATGTGAACTCTACACTATTTATTTGTGAAGTAGACCGTGAATTGCAGAATTTAGCATGTTGATCAGGGAAAGCTTCCATAGAGGTCTGGTTTTGGAATCATAACTTAAATAGTCTTTTCGCTTTATTTAACCGAAAATTGTAGTATCCTTCGTTGATGAGTTCCTGGATCAGGGGTAGTGTGTGCTCAACATCTCAAGTGTATTGATGGATACAAAAGAAAAAGGATTCAGTTTTAAGGCATATGGTATTTCCTTGTGAAGCCACTGAACTTAATCTTCTCAGTGTGGTTGTCAAATTTTTATTCAATCTTAGACAGTTATTTCGCCATTCCGTTATCTCTGATTTTGTAGGAACCATCCCTACTATTTAGACTTTAGACTTTGTTTAAATCTATTTGTTTGTTATTCCTCTTGATTCCGTTTTTCTCCTGAGGTCATTATTCTAAGCTTTGAGCCTGTTGAGTACCCAACCAGCTGAGCCCCGCGCGAGCTTTGTAGGCCGTTTGATCCAAGGTAGAAGTTTAAATTTGACAACCTGTAGTAATCTGATTCTTCTCATCAATAATTTAGTCTGTTCTTGAAAGAATTTTAAATTTACATATTCTATACTATATCCGATTTGGAATTTTCTAGGAGAGAAAGATTATGCCTTTTCTTAGCACTGCCTAACAAATTTAGTCCGTTCTTTTCGATGGTTGAATGGATCGATGGGTGGTGCTCTAAGATATAAAGATGACAGGGACGCTAGATGATGTATGACACCGTGATGTGAAGTATATTTGGGGATTATGGCTTGGTGTTACCTTGATGAGATGGCACAATGATATGTAGGCAGATTAAGGCAACTGTAGTTATACAAGCATGAGTTTCCACCTCAGCTGACTGTTGTCAATAGCAACCATGAGCTATTGGTCAGTTGTACATTGGCATACTACGCTAATTATGCAAACGTCTCATCATGCACTGGATAAACTGAAGTTCGTTTAGATCATCAGTCATATGCTTATAAAAAAACTTAAGACAACATGTTTCGTTCTCTGATTTCTTGGTAATCATCGTTAAATGCAAGTAGAATGTCCTCTGCCCACTGTTACTGAAATAAATTGACATATACTTTATCACACTTACTCGATTATTACATTCTATATATTCCCTCTTATATCTGACTAAGACCGGATATGCTATTTGCAACCTATCATCTTACTAATGAAACTAGCCTGCCAGAGCCCCTGTCATTGTTACTTAAATGATTTTCCATATACTTTAGTCACGCTGGATTTTCAGATTCCATTTGTTCCCTCTTATACATCTGACCAAGATCATAGATGTTATTTTCAATCATTCACTTTACTAATGCTTTGCTCTAACTTAGTAGTATGACAAGCAGTAGCATGAAAAGTAATAATCCATATCTACTGACTATTGTTATGAGAAGAATTAGATTAGCTTTTTACAAATATGTATTGAAGTTATTATATTGGCTACAGGTGCAGACTAGACAAGCAACGGACAACGACATGATCTGCCAGATTAGCCAATTGCCATCGCAATCGCTCTCGGCTGCACATCTACACCAGCTTTATCAGGTTTTTATTATGGACATGTCTTATATCTACTATGGCAAAAGGAACTTCATATCTTGTCTGAAATCATCCTATTAGGATTGATCTATTTCTGTTTAGCTTTTCAAAGTAAGGAATGTATGAACTTTAATGCTTTCTTAACATAAAGAAAGAACGCTGCAGATCGGATGTAGTGTTTATTGTTTCACAAAACAAGTCAGCTCTCATTCTTCATCTAAATTTTATGTTGAAAATTTCTTTTTCTTTCACACATGCTGACTACCTAAATATGTTAGGATATTATGCATCATTTTGGAGATAATGTTGCTGGCTTTTTAACTTATACTTCAAATTAAAAGTTGTCTTGCTGCACCCAAGGCTTCCAGTCAGGAAGATAAGGCTAGCAGGCATTACGCATCCAAAGCTCTCAATCTGCATCGTCTACAATAACCTTGGATTTATATGAATTATTGCTTCTTTCAGACAATTTCAGTTTATGTTTATTATAATGCCACATTGCTTGCATCTTCTTAGAGAGAGACAAGCAAATCTGGTGGTTTTATTGGCCTGCTACTAGAACTGAATCTTTGAATTTTTTTTTGTTATTTTTCTCCCAGGGCAATGGAACTTCCAGTTGAATGGACTTGCATAAAGGAAGGAAAATAGTGGCAAATTTACTGTCAACTAACAGCATTTCAAATGTTTAATCTCAACCTGCTCCCGTGTGAATATAAATTGGTGTTGGTCCGGAGGCATGTTGGTATATATGGTATCTAAAGGTGTGAGATGTTCTTTTAATCCCATCAAAGTTTGACATTTGTTTGTACCACTTGCGTAGTCCAAATAATTGTCATTTTGTGTTGGTTTCTTATACTTTGTGTGTTATCTTGCAACAATGAGACCGAAGGTGTTGCCATCTTACTTTGCAGGTCGATGAACCTTTACATGTGCCACTGGACGTTTATTTGGTGGTCTTCTGATTAAATGCATCCACCAAAAGTCGGCGACGTTGTTACTTTTTAGAGGACTCCCTATCTGAATATTATTTGATATTTTTTGTCTGGACCTATGATTCAAGAACTGTTACAACAACTACTTCCATGTTAGTGAATGTTTCTATATTGTGAAATTTATCTTAGTAGTCACATCTGTGTTTATCGTATACCATCAGTTCTACAATCGGCATAATAGAGGATAGAACTGTCAATATTTTTCTGTTTATGCGAAGTTCTTTCTTTATTTACTTGCATTCTAAATACGCCTGCCCATATATGCTTCATTGTAGATTATGAACATTTAATGGTTCCTGACCTTATTTTTGGTGCCAAATTTCATATGGTGTTGTTTGTAGCTGTAGCATTGGGCTTATTGGTGCTACTTATATTTTTTGTTTAAATAATTGCATATGTTTTTTGGTGCACACAAATTGCGTGTATTTTTGGTATCAAGAAAGATCGTAAGTTCTAAACTATAGCTCCCACACATAGCTAATTACATAATCTATCTTTTCGACTGTTTAGATTCTACATACTGTGTAGTTCTAATTTGATTTGTTAAAAGTAGATAGTAAATCTTCCATGCAATAAACCATAACCTTGGCACCTATAATGTGCATGCTATTGTATGAGGAAATGGTTATCAGTTATACTAAATCCATATTACCCAGCTGTTTTTTTTGACAGAATATTACCCAGCTGTTGAAACAATGTGCGATGGTAAATCTAACTGTCCATCTCATCTTACCCAGGTTCTGATGCTGATGTGCACCTACTTATATATGTGTTTATACAATATGTTGTGAAGTGTAATGGAATATTGATGATTATTAGAGACTAATTGGTTTATTATTCTGGCGTTCTGTGTATCTCTGTTTGTGATGATTTTATCAAAAATATATATTGAGATCGCAAAATATATTACTGCACCATAATATATGTTTAGTTAATTGCAACATGGGGAGCTTTTGGTTATTCTAGAAGGTATTTTAAACCAAGGTTGATACTATATTGCTCAGTTTTTAGAGTTAAGACACGAAGGCCTTGCTTTTATCCAAGGCTAAATAGATTACAATATATTGATCATTTACTTAGGTGCATTTGCAGTGATGTGTTTCAATTGATTACTCCAAGCAACAACTGCAAGGCTCTGAAGTTTAGTAACTGTAGTTACAGTTGCGCATGTGGAAGTGCCTGTTGCCATGGTCTATTTTTTTAGTGAAATATATATATATAGTGCCATCTAAAAGGATTATTGACCATAGTACCATAAGAAAAGCAAGTATGGACATTGTTCATCTGGAGACTGTACCTACAAATCTGCTTGAAACCTATATGAAGAGAGCAAAAGGAAAAGAGAAAAAACCTATGTTGCAGCCAATTGCCGGTATCAACACCAATTGTAATTGGCGAGGGAGACTCATTGTTATTTAAAGCAAGCACTAAAAACACTAAAAATAAAAGTTGAACTGTTGCAGCTGACAAATTCTCTGTGCCCGTCGCGATGCCAAAAGCAATTTAGGCGGCGCGGCGAAGCGCGCTTGCCCACTAGTGTGATTCAAACCTGTCAAGGTCCAGCTGAACCAAATGCAGAGAAAGATCATTTGTAGCCCACAGAACTGCCTCATATAGACGGCCCAAACCCTGAGCGAGCCCATCAAGCAAGTGATCCCCTGGCACTGAAGAAAAGAAATTCATGTCGCCCATCACATTCAGACTTCTACCAGAATCTGAAGGACCAGCTGGAAGAATGCACCTAGTAGAAACTTGCGAAGACATCCACCTCAGAAAATGCATAAAGGTGGGGAAATACGGTACATCAACGAACTGATTTTCACCTCCAGCCCGAATAAAAACCAACCCAAGACCATGAGTATTGCCTGTCATAAAACGTGCAGCTGCCAGTTCCACCTCAGCAACATGTTCATTCCAAGCCTCCATAGCATCATCTCTAATATTATCTGCAGTTTCAACTCCATCCATCATGGATGGCCCATCATATTGCATCACAGCTCTCATGCTTGTACCCCTAAAAGGAGGAGGGACAGCAGGCCAAGGAGCCCAACCATTCTCCATGACTTCCACCACAGCAGGTTCTCCCTGATTCCATCCATGATCAGCGTTCTGCTGCATCCACATCTGAACTTGGAGATTGTGTTGCTGAGCAATGGTATGAAAAGGCTGAGATAGGAGGAGTAATCGTTACCACAGCGTAGTTCTCATGGCTGAGCGGAGGATCATCAACCACCATCATGTTGCGCGCGAGCCTATCATCAGGTCCTTGCTCGATCTCAGCCGCTCCAGGGAGGAAGGGGAACGGGCGAACGGCGAAGTTCGCCATGGGTGGTGGTGGTGTTGGTGTCGTCGGTGTCAAGGCGGGGGGAGGTGAATGGTGACGAGGCGAAACAGAAGCCAACGTAAGTTCAGGTGAACATAAATAGTCCTCTGTACCCGGAGATGAGATTGCAGTATAATGGGATGATTCTAGTCCCAACGTAGGAGATTGAGGTGCAGCAATCGTCTGATTCATGCCCTTTTTGACCCAGACCTGCTTAAAAATAGAGCTTGATCTCATTCCATCCGAAGAAGGTATATTGCCCAGAAAAGAGTGATCTCCTCCCTTTTTAACCCATATTTTCTTAACTGAACATTTATAACCAGAATGCCCCAAACCACCACAGCGAAAGCAAACCATTTTACTGCAACAATCAGTTTGATGGCCCAACGTATTGCACAGCCCACATAGTGGATTAATAGGGCATTTCCTGATTAAGTGTCCATGACCAAAACAACCTGCACATTTGACCTGGTTCTGACAAAACCTCTTAATATGTCCCAATTCGAGGCAACGGAAGCAGCAAGAAAGAGGTCCCTCCAAATCATTGTTTACAAGGAACGAAAGCGGCCCACACGGCCCAGGAACCAGAACCTCTGTATGCCGAGTCACATCTGTAGGTTCCCCAAAAGGGCAAGAAACCAACGTATGCAAGGAGGAGGTGCAATTCTGGCAACACTTCAAGATTTTCAGCGCTAAATCAGTGCTAGGGAGACCAAAGAAGTTAATGCAGGATTGAATGTCCTCCTCTGAATAACCTGCCTGCCGTTGATCAAGGACTAGATGAAGCAAATCAGGAGAAAAAGGTAGCCTGTCACCCGACCACTTTTGCCAAAATAAAGAGCCCGCAAAATTTGGCTTGAATTTCGGATCATCAAAAATTGTTGACCAATTACAATCAATACTGCCACATTTGAACGCAAAATTTGAATTTGATGGCTGATCAGTCCTGATCTGAATCGGAGCATCAGACTGAGAGAAACGTTCCGTCAGAAATGGATTCTTTAGGGATAGACTGAACAGAAGATAAACCAGAATCCAGAGCCTGAGATTCAACTGCCGGGACCTGAACCGAAGGCGGAGCCAAATCCTTAACCAGGAAAGGGGCAGAAGATATAGGCTGACTTTTCAGAAAGTCCAAATTGTACTTTACTGCAACAGAATTGCCTGGGTTAACTGAATCTGAGAACATGCATTTCAACCAATAATTCGCTGCTTCTTCAACAGCCAATGAACAATCCCCATGAAACAGCTTGTGACAAATAAAGTCAGGCCAGATACGATCCTTCAGGCCATAAACAAAATGCCCCACCCGATTAGAAGCAACAGAAAACCGAAACCGTCGATCTGAAAGTTTGAAGACCCGAAAACCAGTAGCATCTCAGCCAAGACAGCATTGCAACGCAAGGGCAACCGATTCCTCCGAGAGGGGGAAGGAAGCGAAGGAGAAGAAAACCACCAGGAAGAACTCCTTTGCGGAAGGGGAGGGAGAGAAGTGGACCGAAGAACCAAACCGTCGACGCACCTGATCCGCGAGCGCCAAGCCCGGGGAGAAGTCCCAGTGGAGAAGACCCTCCATGTCGCCTAAGGGAAGCCATGAACTCGGGTGGGCAGGGAGGAAGGTTGGTGGTGGGGGGAGAGCTCCATTACGACCTCAGCCAAGATCCCCACGTCATCCGTTACCCTTAACCTGTGACATCTTGTTAATAGGTTAGTCCCATAAAATGCATAAAAACATTATAAAGTGTGAATAAAACATGTAGGTATTGTTATAAAACTAGCATGGAACATAAGAAATTATAGATACGTTGGAGACGTATCAAGCATCCCCAAGCTTAGTTCCTACTCGCCCTCGAGTAGGTAAACGATAAAAAGAATAATTTCTGAAGTGACATGCTACCAACATAATCTTGATCAATACTATTGTAAAGCATATGAGATGAATGAAGTGACTCAAAGCAATGGTCTATAGTTTGCTAACAAAAAGATAATGACTAAACAACTGAATCATATAGAATTTTTTTTCATGAATAGTACTTTCAAGACAAGCATCAAAAAGTCTTGCATAAGAGTTAACTCATAAAGCAATAGATTCTTAATAAAAGGTGTTGAAGCAACACAAAGGAAGATTTAAGTTTCAGCAATTGCCTTCAACTTTCAACATGCATATCTTATGGATAATTGTCAACACAAAGTAATATAATAAGTGCAATAAGCAAGCATGTAAGAATCAATGCACACAGTTGACACAAGTGTTTGCTTCTAAGATAGAAAGAAGTAGGTAAACTGACTCAACATAAAGTAAAAGAAAGGCTCTTCGTAGAGGGAAGCAGGGATTAAATCATGTGCTAGAGCTTTTCAAGTTTTGAAATCATATAGAGAGCATAAAAATAAAGTTTTGAGAGGTGTTTGTTGTTGTGAATGAATGGTAGTGGGCACTCTAACCCCCTTGTCAAACAGACTTTCAAAGAGCGACTCCCATGAAGGACGTTATCTCTACCAGCAAGGTAGATCATCCCTCTTCTCTTTTGTTTACACATGTATTTTAGTTTTATTTATAGCTGACACTCCCCCCAACCTTTTACTTTCACAAGCCATGGCTAACCGAATCCTTGGGTGCCTTCCAACATTTCACATACCATGAAGGAGTGTCTATTGCAAAATTAAGTTGCTTACTGATAAATCAGGGCAAAACATGTGAAGAGAATTATTAATGAAAGTTAATTAATTGGGGCTGGGCACCTCGTTGCCAGCTCTTTTTGCAAAATTATTGGATAAGCGGATGTATATGCAACTAGTCCATTGGTGAAAGTCTGCCCAACAAGATTGAAAGATAAAACACCACATACTTCCTCATGAGCTATGAAACATTGACACAAATAAGGAGTAATAAAGTTTCGAATTGTTTAATGGTAGCACATGAAGTATTTACTTGGAATGGCAGAAAAATACCACATAGTAGGTAGTTATGGTGCACACAAATGGCATAGGTTTTGGCTCAAGGTTTTGGATGCACGAGAAGCATTCCCTCTCAGTACAAGGCTTTGGCTAGCAAGGTTGTTTGAAGCAAACACAAGTAAAAACCGGTACAGCAAAACTTACATAAGAACATATTGCAAGCATTATAAGACTCTACACCGTCTTCCTTGTTGCTCAAACACTTTTACAAGAAAATATCTAGACCTTAGAGAGACCAATCATGCAAACCAAATTTCAACAAGATCTACGGTAGTTCTCCACTAATAGGTTTAAAATACATGATGCAAGAGCTTAAACATGATCTACTTGAGAGCTCAAAACAATTGCCAAGTATCAAATTATTCAATACAATATACCAATTACCACATGAAGCATTTTCTGTTTCCAACCAAATAACAATAAGTGCTGCGGCTTTCAGCTTTCGCCATGAACATGAAAAATAAAACGAAGAACACAAGTTTTCAAATGAAAAAGCGGAGCGTGTCTCTCTCCCACACAAGCATGTTAGGATCCGATTTATTAAGAAAACTTAAAATAACAAACGAGAATAAAAGCACATGGACGCTCCAAGTAAAGCACATAAGATGTGACATAATTAAAATATAGTTTCACTAGAGGTGACCTGATAAGTTTGATGAAGAAGGGGATGCCTTGGGCATCCCCAAGCTTAGACGCTTGAGTCTTCTTGAAATATGCAGGTATGAACCACGGGAGCATCCCCAAGCTTAGACTTTTCACTCTTCTTGATCATATTATATCATCCTCCTCTCTTGATCCTTGAAAACTTCCTTCACACCAAACTCAAAGCAATCTCATTAGAGGGTTAGTGCATAATCAAAAATTCACATGTTCAGCAAGGACACAATCATTCCCAACACTTCTGGACATCACCCAAGGCTACTGAAATTTAATGGAGCAAAGAAATCCACTCAAACACGGTAAAAGAGGCAATGCGAAATAAAAGGCAGAATCTGTCAAAAACAGAATAGTCCGTAAAGACGAATTTTTTCGAGGCACTTAACATGCTCAGATGGAAAAACTCCAGTTGAATGAAAGTTGCGTACATATCTGAAGATTACTCATGAATTTTTTCAAAATTTTACGATTTTTCTACAGAGAGAAAAGCTCAAATTCGTGACAGCTAAAAATCTGTTTCTGCGCAGAAATCCAAATCTAGTATCAACTTTCTATCAAAGACTTTACTTGGCACAACAATGCAAGAAAATAAAGATACAAAGGTATTTCTACAGTAGTAACAAGCACCTTGACTCAAATATAAAACAAAAATTGCAGAAATAAAATAATGGGTTTTCTCCCATAAGCGCTTTTCTTTAACGCCTTTCAGCTAGGCGCAGAAAGTGAAAATCAAGTAACATCAAGAGAAGAAGCATCAACATCATAATTTGTTCTAATAATAGAATCAAAAGGCATCTTCATTCTCTCTCTAGGGAAGTGTTCCATACCTTTCTTAAAAGGGAACTGATATTTAATATTTCCTTCTTTCATATCAATAATAGCACCAACGGTTCGAAGAAAGGGTCTTCCCAAAACAATAGGACAAGATGCATTGCATTCAATATCTAAAACAACAAAATCAACGGGGACAAGGTTATTGTTAACCGTAATGTGAACATTGTCAATTCTCCCAAAGGTTTCTTTATAGAATTATAAGCAAGATTAACACCCAAAATAACAACATTCCAAAGGTGGCAAGTCAAGCATATCATAAAGTTTCTTAGGCATAACAGAAATACC
>NW_025899981.1:0-24416 GCF_022539505.1 Lolium rigidum | reverse complement strand
CAGGTATAGGTCAGGTGGCACGCCCTTGCGATTGCATCGGACGTGCGACCGGAGGCTTTGCGGGCCGTCGCTCCGAGGGACCGGGGCCAGCCGCAGCCCTAGTTGTTCCCGGCTCTACCGTGTTGCCCGTCTCTCGCCCGCCGGGGGTTTCGACGTCAACACATTCTCGGCACGCCCGGTGGGACCACCTTCGACATCCACGACATCGCCATCTACATCCGAGATGGCGGAAGACACTCCGGTCAAGTACGAGGATCCGCCTCGATGAGCTCAAGAAGAAGCATGACGAAATCAAGGCAATCCTCGAAGCCGAACTCATCGGCTCGTTCCACCGAACCCGCTCCCATGGCGTCGTGTGGAAGGGTTTCACACCCGAAGGCGCACTCGATGGAGTGGACCTGTCCGCCCCGTCGAAGAACGCACCAGGTCGCTGCGCGCGGAAATCAACTACATGGTGGCTCATTCGCTGCACCGCCACTCGAGAGCCTCGGTGAACACTTTGGAGCGTGTCGCTCCGCGCGTGGTCCAGGAAATCATGAGCCACCGGTATTCTCCGTCGGGACCAGCTCGGGGACTTTCAAAGGAGAGATGCCACTCCAGCCCCGGCCGTTCGCATGGGCAGCACCGGAACTCGCCGAACTCATCGGCATACGTCGTCTACAAGATTGGTGGTGATCCTAGTGACTACCAATTCCTACCCGAGGCACCCAAGGAGATCCCGCACGGATACGCGTGCGCATACGTACTGATCGCAACACCCGGGCACTCTCGAACCAGGCTGCAACATCGTGGGCCTCCGGAACGGCAGGAGGAACGTCGGGAGCCGATCCCGAGAAGCAAACGTGGCTAGCTAAGTACGCCACTCCGACAAACCTCCAGAGCCCAGCTCCCGCAGCTTGGCTTAGAACCTGAAAAGCAAGCATGGCTGGTTAAGTATGCCACCCCGGCGAATCTTCGGTGGTTCGACACCTTCAGCCATCACAGCGGATCAGATTTGTGCAATCCTGAAAGATCAGCTCGGCATGATGCCGAAAAGGAAGACGTTCGGCTACACCAAGCCGTACCCCAACGACTACGAACTGATCCCGCTACCACCCAAATATCGGCTCCCGGACTTCACAAAGTTTAGTGGATCGGATGGTTCCAGCTCCATCGAGCATGTGAGCCGATATTTGGCACAGCTCGGGCACGATCTCAGCATCGGACGAGTTGCGTGTGAGGTTCTTCGCACGAGTCCCTCACAGATCGGCTTTCGGGTGGTACACATCGCTGCCACCGAACTCCATCCGGACTTCGGAAGCAGCTTGGAAGAACAGTTCCATGAGCAAGTATCACTCGCAGGCTTCCGAGGTTGGTATTGCCGATCTAGCACAAGTACGACGAAGCGCGGGGAGACAAGTGTCGAATACGTCCAGCGCTTCAGGACCATTAGGAACCGATGCTTTTCGGCTCATGTAAGTGAAAAGGAAGCAGCCGAGTTGGCGGTGGTGGGTCTCTCATCATCGATTAAGGACGTGGCCTCCCAGCGTACTACCCTTCATTGGCGCACATGGTGCAGAAGTTGTCAGCATATGAGCAGCGCCACCCAGATGTTTACCAGGACAAATTCAAGCGTGCGGTGACCCTGGTTGAGGCAGACGAGGATGAAGGTGCTGCGGGAGATCGAGAGGTAGCAGTGGCTGAATGGACTCGAGCGACAGGCCCCGTGACCTGCAAATGGGTGAAGCCACCAGGCCCTCCAAAAGGGTTCGACTTCGACGTGACCAAGACTGAGCAGATTTTTGATCTCTTACTCACGGAGAAGCATATAAAGGTACCCGAAGGCCACAAGATCCCCACGGTGCAAGAGCTGAACGGAAAGCCATACTGCAAGTGGCATAACACGTTCAACCACACCACCAACGACTGCAGGGTGTGGCGGCAGCAGATCCAAATGGCGATAGAAAACGGACGGTTGATTTTCAACCAATACGCCATGAAGGTCGACACACACCCCTTCCCCGCCGTAAACATGGTGGAGTATACTTACCATGGAGGGTGCCAGCCGGATTTCTCGTGCAATATCAACATGGTAGGATCTGGACACCACTCTGGTAAGGACGGAGATGAGGGCAGCTGCTCTCATAGCAAAGATACAGAGGAAGCCGCTCCACGCGATCGGCTCCGCCAAGACGGCAAGCGCTACGTCACAGAGGGAGAGGTGAAAAACATAAGGTATCAACGACCTCTCTCTGATCACCTCCTCAACAAGTATGTGAGTCAGTATGACCAACGCCGGCGATACAACGACGATGATGAAGAAGATCGTCCGGCTAGGGACGACAGGAGACGTCGTCGGCATGATCATGATGAGGAGGAGCACGAGCGCCGTGCCAAGGAAAAGTTGGGGGAGCGAGTCGACGAGGATAGGCATCGGGACCGTCCCTTCTTCGTACACTCGCCGGGATTCAGGAATGAGCCGATTGCCCACAATCGGCAACTCGCCTGTAATGCAACCAGAAGAAGAAGGAGACAGCCAACGTGTCCGTGTTCAAGCGCCTAGGGCCTCTCCCGCCACAAAGCAAACGCGCTGAGTCCCCTCGGTTGAAAGATCTCGAAGATTCAGAAGACGAGGGAGAAGAAGAAGACAGGTACCACCGGCCAAGGTGGTGCCCCGATGGACTCAGCCGTTCCCAGAAACGCAGGGTTCAGCGATTGCGCGGCCTGGAGGAAGCCGAGAGGTTATACTTGCATACATTGAGGAAGGCAAGGCCTGATCTGGCTGCGAAGGTTCAGCGAACCCTGGATGAAGAGGGTCGCCCATGGAAAATGGAGTGGCGCCCCAAGCAAAGGAAAGCCGATGATGAAACATCGGCTGGCACAAACATGGTGCTCGTTCTTCCGACGAAGCTTAGTGCTCCACGATCACACGATGCACTCAAGGTGGACGACAAGCAAGCGCACCAACATGATAAGGTCAGAGATTGGGCTGGTTTTATCTACCGGCCTGAACGAGTAGCAAGAGCACGTCGATGAGCAAACGTGGCGAGGCTGATCCTTGTGATCGGCCCCAAAAATTTATGAAGGGATCTCACAAAACCTTCACCGAGCAAGCAACGTGGAGGCCGATTCCAGCAATCGGCCAAAATTATCCTCACCATCCATTCTGCCTGGGTTCAACATGTTATCCAACGTAGCCGATACCATCAATTCTCTTGACAGAATCGGCTCGTGGGGCACCTGTGTGGATAAAACACGAGGATATGCAGTAGAAGTGTCTCATCCTTTGGTATGGGTATTGAAGTATGGGGGCCGATGCATAAGTCGGCCGTAAAAAATTCAAAAATTCAAAAAAATTTGAGCACAGCCGATGCAGCAGACATCGACTTAAGGATATAAAAGCCGATGCATGGCCATCGACTCAAGAGGTATAACTGTCAGAGGATCAATGGAGCACGAAAAGAGACTATGATGGAAGAACTCCTCAATGGAGTGGTTTAGGGGCTCGGATCCTCTCTTCAACGCCAAGAGCAGCCTCGGACGTGCGGATCAGGCCAAGGGTGGGTTGCCTCGCATCCACCGAAGGAAAGGAGCCGATATGGCCCGCAAGGCGCAAGAAGTAGACCGAAGAAGCTCGGGGGCAGCTCACCCTGAAGGTTCTCTCGCTTCCGGGGAGCCGATGTTGTTAAAATCGGCTGGCTACGTCATGATTTAAGGCTCGGGGGCAGCTCGCCCTAAAGATCCTTGCTCTGGGGAGCCGATGTGGGTGGAATCGGCTAGCCCTACATCACAACTCGGTCCGGAGAGTGGTGTTCTGTTACGGGGTCATCAGCTTGAGCATCCAAGACAGTTCCGGTGGCTCGTTAAAGACGCTCGCTCAAGATCAAGTCGCCAGCCTACTAAGATCGGCTGTGCCATCGTCATCGGCAGAGCTGGCTAACTTGGGAGGTGCTCTATTTTGGAGAGCCGGTTGGAGTTGCATCGGCTGACACTGCATCATGATCTTCCCAGGGAGGAGCTGGGAAGGAAAAGCCGTCGTCTTGTGCGAGGTTTGGGCCGTGCTGGTGCTGCAAGAAAAGGAAGGAGACTGGTTTCTCAAATTAGCCGATGAACAGTCATCGGCTGCGGGACTGCAAAATACCACGGTCAAGAAACAATAATAATCCGATTCGTTGCTATCGGTCTTGCTGTGGCAAGCGGAAGGATGGAAAGTGGATTAATGGAAGGAGAAATTGAAAGAACAATTCTCATTAATTCAAAGGAGCGGCTTTACAAGAAGAGCCGATGGCTCTCAAAAGAGGGATCTGGTGCCTAGTGCACTACTACTGCTGGTCCTACTCTACTAGTCGTCGCTGTCCTCATCATCGCCGTCGTCGAGGTCGTCGGCGCTGCTCCCAGGAAGCTCCTCGCCGCTGCTGCCCCAGCCGTCGGCTGGAGCTTCCTCCTCCTCCTCGTCATCATCATCATCCTCGCTATCCGCCCAGCTGCGGAAGCGCTTCGTTGGAGGATACCCAGCGGAGGAGGAGGAATCATCTTCCTCCTCCTCATCTTCTTCTTGCTCGTCATCATCGTCGTCCTCGCTGTCCGCCCACATGCGGGAGCGCTTCTTCGGCGGAAGCCTGGCGGAGGGGGAGGCCTTGGTCCTCTCCGCTTCTCCTTCTTTCTTCTCCTTGTCAGAGGAGATGGGGTTCGCCCCGGAGCGGGGATCGTCCTCTTCCTTGTTCTTCGGCGACGATTGGAGAGAGAGGCCTGAAGCGGAGGAGGAAGAGGAAGACATGGCTGCAGGGGAAGAGGGTTTTTTGGTTTGGTGAACAGAGCAGAGCAAGGGGATGGAGTGGTGAACCGTTTGGCACAGATAAATAAAGAGAGTGTAGTGGAGATTTAATGCCATGACGGTTCTCGAGGACGTGATGCCGAAATTGTCAATTCGTACGAGAGAAGCCTAGGAGGCGAGGCGTAATGATGGAAGATTCTCGCGGCAGTTCTCGCTCTGCCACGACATGACCCGACGAAAGAAGAGCATAATGATTTTGGAAATGTCATTTCCAAAACCGAGGGGGCATGTGTTATCACCAGAATTTGACCGAGTCAGAGGTGGGCCGCGATCAAGATGGACTTGAAGAATATATATGGAAGAAATACGTGAATCGGCCTTACATGCAAAGTTTGGGCTAGTTTGCCCTTGTATCTGTAACATATTAGATTACGTGTCGGTTAAGAGTTAGAGTTTTACCCGTGCACGGTTAGGTGCACACCCACGTTAGAAAGTCCCTTGGACTATAAATATGTATCTAGGGTTTATGGAATAAACAACAACCAACGTTCAACACAAACAAATCTCGGCGCATCGCCAACTCCTTCGTCTCGAGGGTTTCTCCGGTAAGCACCATGCTGCCTAGATCGCATCTTGCGATCTAGGCAAGACAAGCCTGCCTACGTTGTTCATGCGTTGCTCGTGCTGAAGCCTTTTTGATGGCGAGCAACGTAGTTATCTTAGATGTGTTAGGGTTAGCATTGTTCTTCGAATTACATGCTTTCGTTATGCAACCCTTGCACATCTAGCCGCCCTTACACCTATCTTAGGTGTAGGGGCGGCACCCCGCTTGATCATAGTTTAGTAGATCTGATCCGTTACGGTTGCTCCTTGTTCATCAAGGATTAGTTTAACATCCGCAATAGTTAGGCCTTACAAAGGGTTGGAGGATCCAGCGGCGTGTAGGGTGGCGTTTGCTAGCCCTAGAAAGGATGTTCCGGGGATCAACCTCGTGTTGGTTTTTAGGCGCTGTCTAGGATCGGCTTACGGTCACCGTGCGCGAGCGCGAGGCCCAATCGTGAGTAGGATGATCCGATTATGCGGTGAAAACCCTAAATCGTTGTAGATCTAATTAGCTTTATCTTGATCAAGCAGGACCACCATATATTCGGACACCTCGTTCGAATCATGGGTGGATCGGCTCTTTGAGCCGATTCACAGGATAACCTGAGAGCCGATCGAGGCTCGTATTTAATGTTTACGTGTATGCCATGCAGGAAACTAAGCGAGGCATCATCCACACCTTCCCGACCAGGTATAGGTCAGGTGGCACGCCCTTGTGATTGCATCGGACGTGCGACCAGGAGGCTTTGCGGGCCGTCGCTCCGAGGGACCGGGGCCAGCCCGCAGCCCTAGTTGTTCCCGGCTCTCACCGTGCTGCCCGTCTCTGCCCGCCGTGGGTTTCGACGTCAACACATTCACGGCACGCCCGGTGGGACCACCTTCGACATCCACGACATCGCCATCTACATCCGAGATGGCGGAAGACACTCCGGTCAAGTACGAGGATCTGCCTGATGAGCTCAAGAAGAAGCATGACGAAATCAAGGCAGTCCTCGAAGCCGAACTCATCGGCTCGTTCCACCGAACCCGCTCCCATGGCGTCAGGTGGAAGGGTTTCACACCTGAAGGCGCACTCGATGGAGTGGACCTGTCCGCCCCGTCAGAAGAACGCACCAGTGTCGCCGCGCGCAGAAATCAACTACATGGTGGCTCATTCGCTCGCACCGCCACTCGAGAGCCTGGTGAACACTTTGGAGCGTGTCGCTCCGCGCGTGGTCCAGAAATCATGAGCCATCGGTATTCTCCGTCGGGACCAGCTCTGGGGACTTTCAAAGGAGAGATGCCACTCCAGCCCCAGCCGTTCGCATGGGCAGCACCGGAACTGCCGAACTCATCGGCATACGTCGTCTACAAGATTGGTGGTGATCCTAGTGACTACCAATTCCTACCTGAGGCACCCAAGGAGATCCCGCACGGATACGCGTGCGCATACGTACCGCGACCGCAACACCCGGGCACTCTCGAACCAGGCCGCAACATCGGGGGCCTCCGGAACGGCAGGAGGAACGTCGGGAGCCGATCCCGAGAAGCAAACGTGGCTAGCTAAGTACGCCACTCCGACAAACCTCCGCAGCCCAGCTCCTGCAGCTTGGCTTAGAACCGGAAAAGCAAGCATGGCTGGTTAAGTATGCCACCCCGGCGAATCTTCGGTGGTTCGACACCTTCAGCCATCACAGCGGATCAGATTTGTGCAATCTCGAAAGATCGGTTCGGCATGATGCCGAAAAGGAAGACGTTCGGCTACACCAAGCCGTACCCCAACGACTACGAACTGATCCCGCTACCACCCAAATATCGGCTCCCGGACTTCACAAAGTTTAGTGGATCAGATGGTTCCAGCTCCATCGAGCATGTGAGCCGATATTTGGCACAGCTGGGCATGATCTCAGCATCAGACGAGTTGCGTGTGAGGTTCTTCGCACGATCCCTCACAGGATCGGCTTTCGGGTGGTACACATCGCTGCCACCGAACTCCATCCGGACTCGGAAGCAGCTTGGAAGAACAGCTCCATGAGCAAGTATCACTCGGAGGCTTCCGAGGTTGGTATTGCCGATCTAGCACAAGTACGACGAAGCGCGGGGAGACGAGTGTCGAATACATCCAGCGCTTCAGGACCATTAGGAACCGATGCTTTTCTGTTCATGTAAGTGAAAAGGAAGCAGTCGAGTTGGCGGTGGTAGGTCTCTCATCATCGATTAAGGACGTGGCCTCCCAAGCGAGACTACCCTTCATTGGCGCACATGGTGCGTAAGCTGTCAGCATATGAGCAGCGCCACCCAGATGTTTACCAGGACAAATTCAAGCGTGCGGTGACCCTGGTTGAGGCAGACGAGGATGAAGGTGCTGCGGGAGATCGAGAGGTAGCAGTGGCTGAATGGACTCGAGCGACAGGCCCCGTGACCTGCAAATGGGTGAAGCCACCAGGCCCTCCAAAAGGGTTCGACTTCGACGTGACCAAGACCGAGCAGATTTTTGATCTCTTACTCACGGAGAAGCATATAAAGGTACCCGAAGGCCACAAGATCCCCACGGTGCAAGAGCTGAACGGAAAGCCATACCGCAAGTGGCATAACACGTTCAACCACACCACCAACGACCGCAGGGTGTGGCGGCAGCAGATCCAAATGGCGATAGAAAACGGACGGTTGATTTTCAACCAATACGCCATGAAGGTCGACACACACCCCTTCCCCGCCGTAAACATGGTGGAGTATACTTACCATGGAGGGTGCCAGCCGGATTTCTCGTGCAATATCAACATGGTAGGATCTGGACACCACTCTGGTAAGGACGGAGATGAGGGTAGCTGCTCTCATAGCAAAGATACAGAGGAAGCCGCTCCACGCGATCGGCTCCGCCAAGACGGCAAGCGCTACGTCACAGAGGGAGAGGTGAAAAACATAAGGTATCAACGACCTCTCTCTGATCACCTCCTCAACAAGTATGTGAGTCAGTATGACCAACGCCGGCGATACAACGACGATGATGAAGAAGATCGGCTGGCTAGGGACGACAGGAGACGTCGTCGGCATGATCGTGATGAGGAGGAGCACGAGCGCCGTGCCAAGGAAAAGTTGGGGGAGCGAGTCGACGAGGATAGGCACTGGGACTGTCCCTTCTTCAGACACTGCTGGGATTCAGGAATGAGCCGATTGCCCACAATCGGCAACCGCCCGTAATGCAACCGGAAGAAGAAGGAGACAGCCAACGTGTCCGTGTTCAAGCGCCTAGGGCCTCTCCCGCCACAAAGCAAACGCGCTGAGTCCCCTCGGTTGAAAGATCTCGAAGATTCGGAAGACGAGGGAGAAGAAGAAGACAGTACCACCGGCCAAGGTGGTGCCCCGATGGACTCAGCCGTTCCCGAAACGCAGGGTTCAGCGATTGCGCGGCCCGGAGGAAGCCGAGAGGTTATACTTGCATACATTGAGGAAGGCAAGGCCTCGATCCGGCTGCGAAGGTTCAGCGAACCCTGGATGAAGAGGGTCGCCCATGGAAAATGGAGTGGCGCCCCAAGCAAAGGAAAGCCGATGATGAAACATCGGCTGGCACAAACATGGTGCTCGTTCTTCCGACGAAGCTTAGTGCTCCACGATCACACGATGCACTCAAGGTGGACGACAGCAAGCGCACCAACATGATAAGGTCAGAGATTGGGCTGGTTTTATCTACCGGCCTGAACGAGTAGCAAGAGCACGTCGATGAGCAAACGTGGCGAGGCTGATCCTTGTGATCGGCCCCAAAAATTTATGAAGGGATCTCACAAAACCTTCACCGAGCAAGCAACGTGGAGGCCGATTCCAGCAATCGGCCAAAATTATCCTCACCATCCATTCTGCCTGGGTTCAACATGTTATCCAACAGAGCCGATACCATCAATTCTCTTGACAGAATCGGCTCGGGGGGGCACCCAGGTGGATAAAACACGAGGATATGCAGTAGAAGTGTCTCATCCTTTGGTATGGGTATTGAAGTATGGGGGCCGATGCATAAGTCGGCCGTAAAAAATTCAAAAATTCAAAAAAATTTGAGCACAGCCGATGCAGCAGACATCGACTTAAGGATATAAAAGCCGATGCATGGCCATCGACTCAAGAGGTATAACTGTCAGAGGATCAATGGAGCACGAAAAGAGACTATGATGGAAGAACTCCTCAATGGAGTGGTTTAGGGGCTCGGATCCTCTCTTCAACGCCAAGAGCAGCCTGGACGTGCAGATCAGGCCAAGGGTGGGTTGCCTCAGATCCACCGAAGGAAAGGAGCCGATATGGCCTGCAAGGCGCAAGAAGTAGACTGAAGAAGCTCGGGGGGCAGCTCACCCTGAAGGTTCTCTGCTCTGGGGAGCCGATGTTGTTAAAATCGGCTGGCTACGTCATGATTTAAGGCTCGGGGGGCAGCTCGCCCTAAAGATCCTTGCTCTGGGGAGCCGATGTGGTTGGAATCGGCTAGCCCTACATCACAACTGGTCTGGAGAGTGGTGTTCTGTTACGGAGTCATCAGTTTGAGCATCCAAGACAGTTCCAGGGCTCTGTTAAAGACGCCTGCTCAAGATCAAGTCGCCAGCCTACTAAGATCGGCTGTGCCATCGTCATCGGCAGAGCTGGCTAACTTGGGAGGTGCTCTATTTTGGAGAGCCGATTGGAGTTGCATCGGCTGACACTGCATCATGATCTTCTCAGGGAGGAGCTGGGAAGGAAAAGCCGTCGTCTTGTGCGAGGTTTGGGCCATGCTGGTGCTGCAAGAAAAGGAAGGAGACTGGTTTCTCAAATTAGCCGATGAACAGTCATCGGCTGCGGGACTGCAAAATACCACGGTCAAGAAACAATAATAATCCGATTCGTTGCTATCGGTCTTGCTGTGGCAAGCGGAAGGATGGAAAGTGGATTAATGGAAGGAGAAATTGAAAAAACAATTCTCATTAATTCAAAGGAGCGGCTTTACAAGAAGAGCCGATGGCTCTCAAAAGAGGGATCTGGTGCCTAGTGCACTACTACTGCTGGTCCTACTCTACTAGTCGTCGCTGTCCTCATCATCGCCGTCGTCGAGGTCGTCGGCGCTGCTCCCGAGGAAGCTCCTCGCCGCTGCTGCCCCGGCCCGTCGGCTGGAGCTTCCTCCTCCTCGTCATCATCATCATCCTCGCTATCCGCCCAGCTGCGGAAGCGCTTCGTTGGAGGATACCCAGCGGAGGAGGAGGAATCATCTTCCTCCTCCTCATCTTCTTCTTGCTCGTCGTTATCGTCGTCCTCGCTGTCCGCCCACATGCGGGAGCGCTTCTTCGGCGGAAGCCTGGCGGAGGGGGAGGCCTTGGTCCTCTCCGCTTCTCCTTCTTTCTTCTCCTTGTCAGAGGAGATGGGGTTCGCCCCGGAGCGGGGATCGTCCTCTTCCTTGTTCTTCGGCGACGATTGGAGAGAGAGGCCCGAAGCAGAGGAGGAAGAGGAAGACATGGCTGCAGGGAAGAGGGTTTTTTGGTTTGGTGAACAGAGCAGAGCAAGGGGATGGAGTGGTGAACCGTTTGGCACAGATAAATAAAGAGAGTGTAGTGGAGATTTAATGCCATGACGGTTCTCGAGGACGTGATGCCGAAATTGTCAATTCGTACGCAGAAGCCCAGGAGGCGAGGCGTAATGATGGAAGATTCGCGGCAGTTCCGCTCGCCACGACATGACCCGACGAAATAAGAGCATAATGATTTTGGAAATGTCATTTCCAAAACCGAGGGGGCATGTGTTATCACCGGAATTTGACCGAGTCAGAGGTGGGCCGCGATCAAGATGGACTTGAAGAATATATATGGAAGAAATACGTGAATCGGCCTTACATGCAAAGTTTGGGCTAGTTTGCCCTTGTATCTGTAACATATTAGATTACGTGTCGGTTAAGAGTTAGAGTTTTACCCGTGCACGGTTAGGTGCACACCCACGTTAGAAAGTCCCTTGGACTATAAATATGTATCTAGGGTTTATGGAATAAACAACAACCAACGTTCAACACAAACAAATCTCGGCGCATCGCCAACTCCTTCGTCTCGAGGGTTTCTCCGGTAAGCACCATGCTGCCTAGATCGCATCTTGCGATCTAGGCAAGCACAAGCCTGCCTACGTTGTTCATGCGTTGCTCGTGCTCGAAGCCTTTTTGATGGCGAGCAACGTAGTTATCTTAGATGTGTTAGGGTTAGCATTGTTCTTCGAATTACATGCTTTCGTTATGCAACCCTTGCACATCTAGCCGCCCTTACACCTATCTTAGGTGTAGGGGCGGCACCCCGCTTGATCATAGTTTAGTAGATCTGATCCGTTACGGTTGCTCCTTGTTCATCAAGGATTAGTTTAACATCCGCAATAGTTAGGCCTTACAAAGGGTTGGAGGATCCAGCGGCGTGTAGGGTGGCGTTTGCTAGCCCTAGAAAGGATGTTCCGGGGATCAACCTCGTGTTGGTTTTTAGGCGCTGTCTAGGATCGGCTTACGGTCACCGTGCGCGAGCGCGAGGCCCAATCGTGAGTAGGATGATCCGATTATGCGGTGAAAACCCTAAATCGTTGTAGATCTAATTAGCTTTATCTTGATCAAGCAGGACCACCATATATTCGGACACCTCGTTCGAATCATGGGTGGATCGGCTCTTTGAGCCGATTCACAGGATAACCTGAGAGCCGATCGAGGCTCGTATTTAATGTTTACGTGTATGCCATGCAGGAAACTAAGCGAGGCATCATCCATACCTTCCTGACCAGGTATAGGTCAGGTGGCACGCCCTTGTGATTGCATCGGACGTGCGACCAGGAGGCTTTGCGGGCCGTCGCTCTGAGGGACTGGGGCCAGCCGCAGCCCTAGTTGTTCCCGGCTCTACTGTGTTGCCCGTCTCTGCCCGCCAGGGGGTTTCTGACGTCAACAGCCGGAAGGGAAAGAAGGAGGTGGGCTGCCATGGAGGATGGGCCACCGGGAGGGAGACCAGAGAGAGGAGGAAGGCCCATGGGTTTAGTTGTTAGGGTTTTCTGTTTTTATTCTCCAAAACCTTTTCTT
Organism: Lolium rigidum; assembly: GCF_022539505.1. Classification (NCBI taxonomy): domain Eukaryota; kingdom Viridiplantae; phylum Streptophyta; class Magnoliopsida; order Poales; family Poaceae; genus Lolium; species Lolium rigidum. The sequence continues at coordinate 12,042 of NW_025899981.1, read as the reverse complement.
TTCCCTTTTGTTTTAAAACTGGTTTGAAACATTTTGAAATAACCAAAACGAACAAACATTTTATTTGGAAATTAAGATATTTGAAAGTATTTTATTGGTATTGTTTTTAGGGTTTGTTAAATGAAAGAAAAGAGGAGGAAGAAGGGTTTTATTACATAACCCATATGAGAGGGAAATAAAATAGGTAGAGTTTATAAAATAATTGTATTTGTTAAAAGCATGAATGAGATGATGCATATGTCATGATGATGCACAAAAGAAAAAGAACAAGCAAATCTAATAGGGGGTGTTTTCCGGGGCCGTTACAGGTTTCGTCCCTCTCGCCGGCGATGCTGCCGGTCCGCTCCGTCTCCGGTGGCCTTGGGGCCTTGGAGGCGTGGCGGACCACGGCCTCTGGCCGGTGGGAAGGTTTCATTTCTTCGTTTAATTTTTTTTTAGTGTCTTCTTCGGGATGGCGAGGCAGCGGCTACATCCTGGAGTCAAAATAAGGTCCTCCCCGCTATATCCTCGCTCTGGTGGTGCATCTAGCGCCGACGGAGGGCGCGTGGAGTCGTGTGCCCGACAGATCTCCTGGATTCGGTAAATTTTTGTGATCGCTGGTGTGGTTACAGATCAGTCTCTTCCAATCTACGATTATCGTTATTTGCGATGGTTGCTGCTCTGGTGCGCTGGTCCTTTGGGGTCTCGTCAGTCTACTACAACAAGCTCTATTACGACAAGCTTTGCCTAGTTCCGCTCGTGGAGGGGCGAGGATGGTGGCGCCCACCTTCGGCTTGCGCTAGTGTCTGTAGTCAGCACTAGGTGGTCCAATGATCTATTTATATATTTTATTAGTTTTGAATCTTTTTTAGGGAGTGGTGTTTTGGAACATGGGAGCATATGCTCCCTATATTTTGAAATGCATCTTACACATATTTTAAATTTCAAAAAAAATTGAAACAAAAAATTCGCGCGTATATCTTCACGTGCTACGCGCTCACAAAGTTGTTTCATAAAAAATGAACTTATCATGTGACGTGTGTAAAAAAGACAAAATTCAGTGCTGAAAACAATGCTTTTCACAGGATAAGTTTTCTCTTTTTTACATAGGCCACAAAAAATATTATTTTTTCGTGAAACTTGACGCATACACATATATTATGGAGATGTACATGTAGAATTTTTTGTCAAAAATTTTCCACACTTCGAAATATGTTTTGTTGGTAGAGGGAGCATACGCACCCAGGAGCCGAATTGAATTTCCGTCTTTTTTACTGCTATTGATGATTATTAATACATCGATGAAATTTTCGCAAAAAAAAATAATTAGCTAAATTCTCGCAGAGATGGTGTCACCTAATAGAAGTTGTAACTCACATGTCATATATGTTTAACTACAAAAATATCAGTTGTAACATATCTGTAACTTGAAAAATCTACTTTGCAACTTACGAACAACTCATGTGTAATTAAAAAAATCTAAGTTGCAACTCATGCGACCCATGTGTATCTGAGAAAGTCTCTGAGTTGCAACTCCCGTGTAACTCATGTGTTATTGGCAAAACTTAGATGCACCTAAAGTGTAATTGGGAAATCTCTGTTGCAACTTTCGTGCAACCCATGGGCAACTGAGAAAATCTTAATTGCAAGTATTCATATGCAACCCACAAGCAACTGAGAAAATCTTAATTGCAAGTATCGTGCAACCTATATATAACCTGAAAAATCTCGCTTGCAACCCATGAGAAATTTAAAGCTCACACGAGTCACGGGAAAATATGATGATTCTAGAGTTGAATGAGCTCTAACTTAATTCTCACTAGAGTGATAATGAGCCAAAAAAGACTAATTGTGCCCCAGTAGGTGGTCGAGATCGATATGTACGATTGTTTGGTTCCATTTCATGTTCTTGGCTAGGTTAATTAGTCCCACATCCTGCAGGATCTGATTTGACAACAGCATAATGACAGATTATCGACCAAGCTGGTGGCGGTTGTTTGATGCTAACTACGTACTGAAGTAACTTCAAAGCTACAACATCGAATTAAAGCGTCCATATTTCTTGCAAAAATCAAATCAAAATGCATCCAGGCCAGACCTTGATTGTAAGAAAGTACTATGTAGAAAAGGCGGAAATGCACATTTGAACCCGAAGTTCATATATGCTCCTACTTCAATATTTTTTTTTTGCAAAAAATAGAAAACAAAATGAAAAAAATCTGAATATTTTTTACAGCGAAAACGATAATGTGTTCTACCTGCAAGCAACATTGTGGTGAGAAATTACATGTTTGGTGCTCTATGCAAAAATAAGAAATTTGGTGCTGTTTAGAGCATTTGGATTTGTTGTTTGAAACAACCTCTTTTTTTTGTACAGATCACTACATGTATCTTTTCTAGGAGATTTTTGGAATTCTATTAGAACACATGTACATGTTCATTGTACACAAAATTCAGTTTTTTTTTATTTTGTTTGCTATTTTTCCGAATTTTTTATTAAAGTAGAACTCATCAGCAGAAAATCCATGTCCGTAGAAAAGGACAGTAGTTTGTTTTCTTTACGAACGTGCACCATGCAAACTATATGCAAGCCAGCCATCGTCCGTAGCTAGTTTTGGCGTCCTTTTCTGCTTCTAATTTAGCTGGACCCAAACACTGTTTAGACTTTAGAGATCGGCTACAAAACAAAAGGAGAATCAGTTAAGGACTCGCCCGCGCCAAAACAAATCTCTGGTTTAAACGGTGTGTAGGGACGAGATAATAACCGCTGTTATGAGATCAGATTAGATCGACCTGATTATTATCCAAGGATTGTCGGCCACACGGACAGGTGTGAGTCCCCCGTGCGCTGCTATGATTATCCAACCTCGAACCCAGACGGGCGGGATTAGGCTAAGTTAGTAGTAATAGAACGGAATACGTACGGATACTAATCCTTGGAGGATAAGCCTAATCACCTCTAGGCCAAAGCCATAGCTAGCCTTTATAAGCCCCGCCTACCCCTCGCTTCTCCTCATCGATCAACCTAGGGCAGCTCGTTCATAGCCAGACTCACGTTCCTGCTCGATTGCTCTAGTTCTCAGTTTCGTTTCGTTTCGTTTCGTTTGAGCTAAGTTTCGATGGCGCCTCTCGGTGACGGAGTTGCACCCGCGGCTGCGGCCGCCCCCGGCCTCGTCGTCTCCTTCGGGGAGATGCTGATCGATTTCGTGCCGGACGTGGCCGGCGTCTCGCTCGCCGAGTCCGGCGGTTTTGTCAAGGCGCCCGGCGGCGCGCCCGCCAATGTCGCATGCGCCGTCTCCAAGCTCGGCGGCTCCTCCGCCTTCGTCGGCAAGGTATGTATGCACGCCCTGCATGTGATCGCCGTCCCTTCTCTGATGCGTCACATACGTTGCTCGATCTGTTTTGTACGTGCAGTCGTCGGTGACCGCGGTCCGATCGTCGTCGATTGACTTGTCTAGGATTGGTTGATAATGGTTTAGCATGAGATCACTGGTCGATCGATTTCATCGCTCGATTACTTTTGGGAAATTTTTATTAGATATCGTCTATTAACTTGTCTAGGATTGCTTAAGCTTGTCCAAACACCACCGTAGCCCGTAGTTTTTCTGACGTGTGTGTCCCTGTTATATCTGTCCGTGTAATTTAGTGCACCTAAGAAAATATTCCACTCTTTTCGTCTCGGATAAAATCTATCTACTCTAGGTTAGGAAATCTCGTAGTTGCATGGCTGCATCATGTTGACCCGGGGCACTAGCGGGACCTGGCTGACTCGGATCTGAGTGCTATTACCTGCACTTGCGCGCGGTCATTGAACAGCTAGCCCAAATCTAACACCAATCTACTATATCTGACACAAGAAGCAGCGCCATTGTACTTTAAAAGAAAATAATACCCCTTAGTCGTTTTTGTATTCATCTTCCTCTCACTAGTTTCAAATAGTACTAGATCTTTAACCTTTATCGTTTTTGTAGTCATCATCCTGTCTAGCTTAGTTGATAACTGTGTAATGTTTGTGTCAATGAATAATGTGTTAAATTGGGATTAATCGGTGTTGGTTTCTGCAGTTTGGTGACGACGAGTTCGGTCACATGCTCGTGGAGATCCTGAAGCAGAACGGCGTGAACGCGGAGGGGTGCCTGTTCGACCAGCACGCCCGCACCGCCCTAGCCTTCGTCACCCTCAAGTCCAACGGCGAGCGTGAATTCATGTTTTACCGCAACCCGTCGGCCGATATGCTACTGACAGAGGCTGAGCTCAACTTGGACCTGATTAACAGCGCCCGTGTATTCCACTACGGCTCCATCTCGCTCATCACCGAGCCCTGCCGCTCGGCGCACGTGGCCGCCATGCGCGCCGCCAAGGCCGGCGGCATCCTCTGCTCGTACGACCCGAACGTGCGCATCCCGCTCTGGCCCTCGGAGCAGGCTGCTCGCGACGGCATCATGAGCATCTGGAAGGAGGCCGACTTCATCAAGCTCAGCGACGAGGAGGTGGCCTTCCTCACCCAGGGAGACCCTAACGACGAGGCCAATGTCCTGTCACTCTGGTTTGAGGGCCTCAAGCTGCTCATCGTCACCGACGGCGAGAGGGGATGCAGGTACTTCACCAAGGATTTTAAGGGATCTGTCCCTGGGTACGCCGTCAAGACCGTCGACACCACTGGTGCTGGCGATGCCTTCGTCGGGTCTTTCCTCGTCAATGTTGCCAAGGATGACTCCATCTTCTACGTAAGCATTCAGTCTACGAAACTCAAAAGAACCATAGATCAGCTAATTTAATTTCTTTTATTTACAATGGTGCTAACGATTCGATCTTTTTTTATTGATCAGAACGAGGAGAAGCTGAGGGAGGTGCTGCAGTTCTGCAACGCGTGCGGGGCCATCTGCACCACCAAGAAGGGAGCCATCCCGGCACTGCCCACCACCGCCGACGCCATGGAGGTCATTAGCAAGGGCAGCAACTAAGCTTGCCGGTCGTCGTCGTGTCTCGTCTTCGGGGTTTTCAGTTTAGTGGAATTTAGATTTAGCATTCAGTTTACGTCGTCCTCGTGTTCTTTTGGGTTTAATTAGTTTTGTGATTTTGTCCAACCCGTACTAACGATATCGTGTGCGAAACCTGGACAACGTACTTACTGCCGGTTGAATTAGTGATCGACTGGTTCAAGCTGAGATTTTTGACTTGGGAGAACCTTTGTATAGCATTATTCCTATTTCCTAGTGCTCATCGCTCTCCTTGCTCTCTCTGTAGTAGTAAAGATGATCGCTCACTCTCTCTGCTGATTTTTGTACTCATCGATTTAGTACTGCTCATAAGTCATAACACACAATCAATCATGCACATGCTGACATGCATGCCTCGGAGATAAGGGCATCTCCAACCGCGCGACCCAAACGGACGCGTTTTCGTGTCCGATTTTGGCTGTTTGGGTCGGCCTCCGGACATGCGGATAGGCCAAAACGTCCGCGACCCATTCTGTTCCCCAACGCGTTGTGACCCAAATAATTACTCCTTCTTCTTCCCCTAGTAGTACTAGCAGAACACCAGAGCAGCAAAGCAGCCGACACGGCCGAGGATGACCCGCCCACCGTCGAGGAGACCCTCGTCTCCGTCCCCGGCGCGCAGCTCCACCTCGTCGACCCCGACCGCAGCCTCGACCTTGGCGCCGGCACGCTCTCCGTCGTGCGCCTCCGCCAGGGCGACCACGCCGTCGCCATCCTCGCGCGCCTCTTCGGCCTCCTCTCAAGCAGCAGCGGCGCCAGCTCGCTGTGTGTCTGCAGGCCACGCCGGCGGCCAGCTCCGCCCGTCCCTAGGCTCGTGCGGCGAGCTCCACCCGTGCCCGTGGCCGACGCGGCGAGCTCCGCCCGTGCCCGTGACCGACGCGGCGAGCTCCGCCCACGCCTGCCCCCGCCCGTGGCCGACGCCGCGAGCCCCGCCCGTGCCCGTGCGCTCATCCTCCAGGCCAGCAGGTCGTTGCCGTCCGCATCAGCAGGACGAGCGCCTCGCGCAGCACAGCGCGCAGCACGCCGAGCACGGGACGAGCGCCTTGCGCGGGAGCACATCGCCGCGCGGGACGACCAAGGGCGGCCGGCTCCGACGGCGTGGCGAGCGGCCGGCGTGGGGCGGCGTGGCGACCGCAGCGGCGTGTGCGGAGCTGCCGCGCGGCCCGGGCGAAGATGCAGCGCGCGGCGTGCGCGGAGCTGCAGCGGCGTGGGGCCGCCCCCGCTCGTGCCCGTGCCCCCCGCCCGTGCTCGCGGCGAGCTCCGCCTCCTGCCCGCGCGGCGGCGGCGTGGCGAGGCGCGGCCGGCCCCGTTCCCGCGCGATGGTGGCGTGGCGTGGCGAGGCGCGGCTAGCCCCGTGCCGGCGGCGGCGTGGTGAGGCGCGGCCGGCCCCGTGCCCGCGCGGCGGCGAGGCGAGGCACGGCCCGTCCCGTGCCCGCGCGGCCGGCGCCCGCGGCAGCGTGGCGAGGCCGGGCTCGTGCCCGTCGCGGCGGTGGCGAGGCGAGGCGCGGGCAGAGTCCATGGCGCGGTGGTCGTCGTCTTGCTCGTCGGCGTCGAGGCCAGCAGCGCGGAGCTCGTTTTGTCTCCGGCGAGTTCCAGCAGGGATGAAAAAAAGAGGACTATCCAGCATCGGGAGCTTCCAGGCGAGGGCGACGACGGAACTTGGCTAGGCGAGCTCCACTCCGGCGAGCTCCAATCCATGGCAAAAAGTAAATAGAGGGGGCAGAGGAGAGAGAAGATATGGAGCCTTGCGGTTGTATTTTCTGTCACTGCCAACTGGACCACGAACGGACATGTGCGGATGGAAAAGCACGCCCGCGCTAGTCCGGCTCGACCCAAAAGTCACGTAAATTTGGGATGGTTTTGGGTCGTCCCGGACGCGGCAGCGATCCGTTTTTAGGATGGGTCCGTGCGTTGGAAGCAGGTTTTACCCAAACGGACGAAAGTGGAGTCCGTTTTTGCGTTTGGGTCTCCGCATTGGAGATGCCCTAAATACCGGCACCCGCTGCACTGCCATGACATGTGCTCAGTTGCCTTCTTCTTCTAACCCGTGGAGTGGTCTCGCTCCGTTGCCGCCGACACCTTAATCGCACTCGCGTCCCCGTTCCTCAATGTCACCGCCATCATCGCCCTCTTCAGCACAAAGGCTTCAACGTGCAGGACATGGTGGCGCTCTCTGACGGGCACACGCTGGGCGTGGCGCACTGTGCGGCGTTCGACCGACTCCTGTCTGGGCTTGTCGCTGGTGGTAAAGATGTAAAGTGCAAGTGCAAGAGCAAGCACAGGGTACTCGGTCACGGCGGTGAGCTGCAGCAGAAGATAGGCTTGCCGAACTCAGGCCACGGCTGTTCAAGTGGTATAAATTCCAGCCAACACAAAACATAAAGATTAACAAGCAAAATGGAACTAATTTTTTGCAGGTTATCCGGCGAGCTGCTCATTCAATTGGAGCAGCGGGAGCCTATGGTTATTGGATGCAACCGGATGCTAGTGGTTGCTCAGGACTTCTTTTTCCAGGCTACTGGGTGGCGGCATCTTAATAGAATAACAAATGCATAGCTTTTCTATTAGCCATAATTTCAGCTGGTTGATTCATGTATCCAGTGGCGAGCCTCCCGGTAGGGCAAGGTGTGGCGCCCGCCCTACCTAAGCCAGCGACAAAAAAAAATTTATACCTATGCTACATATACGATACTGTATCGATCGAGAGCAGGACAGGCTACGCAGCTGAGCGGACCTGATCGAGGGCATCGTTCGATTGGCTAATTGGGCCGTGAGTTGCCACGTCCTAGCCTGCTGGGCCTGTCCCCGAAGCCACACAAGCAATACTGCGAGTCTACGAGCGACGACTCTTGTTCCTGGACACGATCGACTCCTCGTCGTCCTCGACTTCGTCCAACCGAAACGGATCGACTCCTCGATTCACGCAGGTCGCGATCGGGAGAATTTCAGCGCTGGCGACTGCAGTCTTGGGCGGCTGACCTCTGGGTTTCAGACTACTGATCGAAGAAGGCAGAGCTGGGCCAGACAGGGATCGTTCATCGTTGTCTACTGATCGGACATCGGAGCACACGGCAGCACGCGACGGGCCGACCGCCGACGGCAACGGCAACTGCTGCTTGCTGGCGTGCTGTTGAGGTAGATTGAAGCCTAAGGTCGAGATGAATAAGAAAGGGAAGGGGCCAGCAAAGGGGGGGAATAGGAAAGGTAGAGTGGTTCTGAAATTTTGTATTTCGGTATAGCAAGTGCTGGTTCTTTTTGCTGAATTTATGAATAGTCAATTGCAGATTTGACAAGGTATTTTGTGCCACTTTCAAGTGGCAGCAACTCTAAACCAGCACAGATGAGAGTGAAAATTTTATGGACATTGTGGTACATCAAGAGAAAGAGCAAGATGTAGGCAAAGAGACGGAAAATTCCACGGCTGCCGAACAAGTGGAAGAAGCTAATGGAGATTCTAGGACTGCCGAACAAGTGGAAGTGGAAGATATTGATGTGAATGAGAATGTTGATGTTCAACAAGATGAAGGTATACAATATTTTGGTCTAGATGACATCAAATTTGATCCAGGACTTCGCATTCCAATTGATCAATTTCATCCCAATATTAGAGATGATGTTAAATTTGCATATCTAGAGAAAGGTCCAACTCAACCAACTCGTCATAAATTCCGTAGAGATAGAGATGATAGAAGCTTTCGGCCAAATTGGTATAAGGAATTTAATTGGTTGGAATATAGTGTGGACAAGGATAAGGCATATTGCTTCTACTGCTATCTTTTTAAAAATGACCAGATGCATGAAAATTTTGGTTATGATGTATTCACCAAATCTGGCTATGACCATTGGAAAAATGCGGTGGCTGCATTCCGTAAGCATGTTGGTGGGGCATGTAGCATTCATAATAACTCAAGGACAGCTTGTTTAGATTTTCAGAATCAAAGGGCTAGTTTGAAAAGAAAAGTTATAACTTATAGCAAAGACTCACTAGTCAAGTATGAAACCCGCGTGGATACATCTTTGGGTATTGTGAGTCATCTAGCATTGCAAGGTGAACCATTTCGTGGACACGATGAGTCCTCCTCTTCTTTGAACAAAGGCAATTTTTTGGAAATGCTTGATTGGTATAAAGAAAGGAATAGAGAAGTGAAACTTGCATTTGATGAGTTGTGTCCTAAAAATGCAAAGATGATTTCCTCAGATATTCAGAAAATACTTGCCAGACATTGTGCCGAAGCGGTCACCAAACGCATCAAAGAGGAGATGGATGGTTGTCTTTTCACCGTTCTTATTGATGAATCTCGTGATATATCGGTCAAAGAACAAATGGCCGTGGTTGTGAGGTATGTATACAAGCAGTAATGTATAGAAGTATGTTAAGTATTTATTTGTTTTACTTTTCTGAAATGTAGTGTATTTCAACTAACTGTATCTCATTTTCTTGTAGGTATGTGAACAAAAGTGGAGAGATTATTGAAAGATTTTTGTGCATTAAGCATGTCCCAAACACAACATCGGCAGCTCTAAAGGAGGCACTTTTGGATGTATTTGGTAAACATGGTCTACTCATTGCAAGACTGCGAGGGCAAGGGTATGATGGAGCATCTAATATGAGAGGACAATTTAATGGCCTTCAGAAGTTAATTCGTGATGAGAACCCATATGCTTTCTATATTCATTGCTTTGCCCACCAGTTGCAGTTGATAGTTGTTGCTTTATCGAGATGTTGCAAAGGTCTTGAAGATTTCTTTGACGATGGTCTAGTATTGCCAATCTTTGTAGTTCATCTTGCAGGAAGATGGATATATTGCTTGATAAGCATAAAGAGATTCTTCTGGCTAAGATCAAGAACGGTGATATGCCCACGGGAAGAGGTAAAAATCAAGAAACACACTTGTGCCGACCTGGAGATACGAGATGGGGTTCTCACTACACAACCCTATCCCGTATTAACTCAATGTGGGATGCGGTGATAGAAGTTTTGGGCATTGTTGAGGATGACGCGCGTAATCCAATTAAGGCAGGAGGTTATGTTCATAAAATGGAGACATTTAACTTTGTGTTCATCATGAAGATGATGTTAAAACTACTTCGTATGACAAATGATGTCTCTTTTCTATTGCAAAAGAAGGATCAAAATATTGTTGAGGTATGTGATGGATAAATTTTACATTTCTACTTTCAATATGTATATTTTGTTGATCGAAATTTCTAATTGTATCATTTCAGGCAATCTCTTTGGTTACGGATGTGAGAACACGTTTGGTCAATTGGAGGAATCATGGTTGGGAGTCACTCTTTGAAGAGGTCAAATCATTTTGCATTGAAAATGAAGTCATAATCCCAAGTATGGATACCATGGTAACAAGATGGGGTAAAACAAGAAAAGGAGGAAAATACCAGGTCACCACTGATCATTTTTATCGTGTTGACACCTTCTATGTTGCTATAGACTCTATTGTCACTGAGTTTGATCATCGTTTTAATGAGGCATCTTCAGAGGTTCTTCAGAACTTTTCTTGTCTTGATCCACGAGACTCATTTGCCAGGTTTAATGTGAATAAGCTTGCTCGCCTTACAGAGATTTATTATGAGGATTTCTCTGATTATGAGCGTGAGCATATACAGGATGCCCTTGAGCTATTCCATGTTCATATGACGAGAGTTGAAGATTTTAGAGATTGTCTTGACATTGCAAGCATAGCTAAAAGGATGGTTGAGCTTAAAAGGCACACCATGTTTCCTACTGTTTACCGCCTCATTGAGTTGGCAATGCTTTTACCGGTGGCGACGGCAACCGTTGAAAGAGCATTCTCAGCTATGAAGATTATCATGATAGAGTTGCGCAACAAGATGTCCGATGGTTGGCTTAATGATTTGATGGTGTGCTATATCGAGCGAGGGATATTCAAAAGTCTTGATCTTTCTGAAATTAAAAAAGATTTTCAGAAGGAAGGTAGGGCTCTGCCATTGTCTGGGACTTCAAGACGACACTAAAGCTTCATATGGTACGCTTTGTAGTTTCTGATTCTGTCAAAGTATATCTTCATTACTATTGTACTAAGTATTATGCTTAAGACCGTACAAGATATTATTATATCGATAAAATTTTAGTTTCTTGCATCAATCTTTTTTATGCTTTAACTTCGTCCGACCTCAAAATCTTTTCGTCCTTCCCCACTGCATGTATCGACCCTACCTTTTCCGTGATTGTAATATGTGAGATTGAATCTCTTATGACTTGATACAATTTTTTTAATAAAGCAAGCCGTGTGCATCTATTGATGCAGAGGCTAGGGCTATGCTCCTTTATCGAAAAAAACAAAACATAAAGATTAAAAACTGAAAACCACCTTCACGGTATATTCTACAAGCTCGGCATACGATGTTCAGTTCACGGGGGCTACTCCAACCTCACCTGAAGAATTTCGCGCCTATTTACACCGCTCCGCTTTAGGGCCAGATTTTGTGCCGCTATTTTTCCCCACTCGAGCTCTCCGTCTAGGGAAGCTTCTTCGGGACGAGCAGGTACATCTACTCCGGTTGGTGGAGCTCCACTGTGGCAAGTCTTCTTCCTCCACTTTTTCGAGATGTCGTCTTACTCATGTGATGGTCAGAGCGCTGTGAGTAACATCTGACCCCTGCTCTGGTATGTTAGATTTATTAGCAAATGGCCCCTCTTAGTAGATATGAAGGTTGTATAGTAAATTGTGCAACTTTTTACCAAATGTATAGTTCTTCTCTTTGTATCAGCATTTCTCTTATGCATGAAATCAGGCAACAAAGAGCAGTTAACAATCCTGAGAGTGTTGCATTTGTTCTTCTTTAGGGTGTTTGTGTTAAATGTAGATCGGCTGCAACCCAATAAGGCAGCCCATATAGTCTACAATTCCTGAAATCTCAAGGCCCATCACGTTGGCAGCTTGGGACAGCCTTGGGGGACAAAGTTTAGTCCCACATTGCTAGTTGGGAGTGAGTTGGAGTGGTATATAAGGGCTGTTGTTGTGGGAATACTTCATAGGTGTACCATCGACAGTGCCTAGATCCGGCAAGCCCGGGTGGCCCA
>NW_025899980.1:0-13434 GCF_022539505.1 Lolium rigidum | reverse complement strand
CGCAGCGAGGCACCGGTGCGGACAAGGACGTGAGGAGGAGTGAGCGAGCGGCGCGCCGGCCGCGCTTCCCCCGAGCGAGCAACCGAGCACCCTCCTTGGCTCACACCCCGTCCTCCTCCGTTCCCTCAACATGCACCCTCGTCCACAAGATAGAGAGGGGAAACGAGAGTGAGAGCAGAGAGAGACAGAGAGCAAAAGACACAGAGAGGAGGGATAACCAAACCCAAACGAATTCGGCCCTGTACCTGAAATAGCAGGACCAGCTCGGCCACCTCCTCCATCGCCGCACCCTTCGGGCTCACCTCCTTCTGCAACCGAATACAGCCGCCGCCGCATCCAGATGACACCGTCACCGGCCCCGTGTCCAGCCGCCGCGGAGCATGCTCCCTGCGACCGGTGGCCCCCGTGTCCATCCGCCGCGGTCGCTAGGGCGCCGCTCTTCCTGCGGTGGAGTCGCAGAGAGGAGAGGAGCGGGGAGGCGGCTCGGGGCGGGAGTGGGGAGGCGGAGACGAGAGAGAGAGAGACACGGGCTCGGATATTTTCACGAATCGAGATCTAGGTTTTACCGCGGGACATGGGGGCGACGCGGACGGCGTGTGCGGAATGGACGTGGTGATTGTCTTCGGATCGCTCGCTGAAACACCGGCCCCGCACGCACATGGGCCCAACCGTCATGGAGTCATCCAGATTAGCAAGAAGTGAAAGAAAAATTACTGCATCCGACGGCTGAGATGAAAAGTGGGATACAGATTTTACTGTTGCAACCTAGTTGGACGACCCAGATTCGTTTGCCCCTTCAGACCCCCTGGTTGAGAGGGTAGTCTTTGAACATTTATAGAAGGAATTGATCATGCGAACCACTTATTAGAATATCCAACATTAACAGCGGGGACGCTAGGGAAGGTTGGAATCTGAGTTCTTGGTTGGTAACTTTGGCAGTTTACTTCCGTTATTATATATAACCTATATGCATTGTTCCTTATGCAAGAGATTAACACTTGGAACCCTGCCATAGCAATGCCATCCATGCTTTACTATGTTTCTGCCTATTTGATATGCTTGTCTTGGAGCAACTACGAAGGTGATTTGAACCTGACATTTGGTCATTCTTAATGCTAAAACCTTGGCATTACCCTACTCTAAATCTGAATGTCTGAAATTCGTATCTCATGCAAAGCAACATCTAGTTGGTTTTAATCTGATATCTGGTAAATATTGGCTTATTCATTTGGCAGCTCAAGTTTTTTGTTATTTGAAACCGGCCAGCTGACTTGGTCTTAAATTTGATATCTAAACACGAGATTAAGGACAATGGAGCAGGAGGATTAGCATTTCACTTGATGGCTGAACCTAAAATGACAGGCATGTCGACCACGACTAGTGCACGCAAGAGAAGGACTGCGAGCGAGCGGTATGTTACTGCTACATCGCTGTTATCGATCTCTACATTGCGTAATACATGTTTGAATAGTTATTTGTTGTAACTATTTTTGCAATATTACCAGAATGCATTTTTAGTGCAGGCAGTCATCATTAGAAGATAGTCGCCAAAGCGACCACGTGCAACATTATGATGTAAGTCCGCTTAGTACAAGTTCCATACATTGTCTTATTTATGCAACTTGTTATTGTCTTATATCTACATTGCATAATAAATGTTTGAATAGTTCACTTGTTGTAACTATGTTTGCAATATTACTAGAATGCAGTTGTCATGAAGAAGTCCTTAGTAGAAGATAGAGCGCAAAAAAGGTTCCGGGGTGAGCCTATGCAACGATATAATGTAAGTCTACGCTTAGTACTTGTGACTATCTCATATCGACAATGCTTAATACATGTTTGCATAGTTCATCGTTTAACTCTTTTTGCATTATTATCAGAATGCAGTTCTAATGAAGCAATCTTCATTAGAAGAGAGGCCCACAAAAAGTTCTGATCTTTCTTCTGATGCATCCTCTCATAGCCGTCAACCTAGACCATTCCTTTCATCAAACAATAAACATCTCAAGGCTGTACTTTATAAAAGACATGGTATTGCTGCTTTAAGGTCTGTAGCTGATATGTTGACCAAGAGTACACAAGATTCAATCAAGGCGATTGCCAAATGCCAACGTGTTATTGATGATGCTAATAGAAGTCCTCAATGATTCTATGTAATTTTTTTATTTGGGCAGATTAATTGCCTTGTAATTTTCCTAGTTATTTTGTTTGTGTATGTAATTGTGTGTATCATTGATATCAGATTTTAGGCTCATGAAATTTAATGCAAGTTGACTAGTCAAACAACCAGGGCCCTATAACAGATTGGGCCGGCCCATTAACAGTAGTGTGGGACCCACTTTCATTTTGGGCCGGCTGACTTACTTATTGGGCCAGCCCGTTAACACGACAGTGGGCCCACCTGCTTATTGGGCCGGCCCACTATCTTGTTGGGCCAGCCCACTTGCTATATGTTAGACCCCACATACTCAGCGGGACTGTCCTTTAACAGGCAAATGGGACCCACCTGTGTTTTGGCCCGGCCCACTATCTTGTTGGGCCGTCCCACTTGCTATATGGTGGACCCCACATAGTAAATGGGCCGGCCCTTTAACAGGAAAGTGGGACCCACCTGTGTTTTCGGCCCGGCCCACTTTCTTGTTGGGCCAGCCCACTTGCTATATGGTGGACCCCACATACTAAATGGGCCGGCCCTTTAACAGGAAAGTGGGACCCACCTGCGTTTTCGGCCCGGCCCACTATCTTGTTGGGCCGGCCCACTTGCTATATGGTGGACCCCACATACTAAATGGACCGGCCCTTTAACAGGAATGTGGGACCCACTTGTGTTTTTGGCCCGGCCCACTGGGTTGTCGGGCCAGCCCATTTGGTCTATTGTGGACCCCACGTACAAAATGGGCGGCCCAGATAACGAGAAAGTGGGACCCACATGCTAATTGGGCCGGCCCAATAAATTTTTGGGCCGGCCCACTTGCTTTAAGGTGGACCCCACTTGGTAAATGGGCGGCCCGATAACGGGAAAGTGGGTCCCGCATGTCTTGTGGGCCGACCCTTTCCCTGTGTGACCAGGTCAAATGAGTGCTTTCGACCCGACCCACATGCTTAGTGGGCCGGCCCATTTTAGTTTTGACCGAGTCAACCTTAGAGGTTAGGCCCGACCCACGTAGCTAATGGACCAGCCCGGCTATATAGTTGACCGGTCAAACTAAGTTAGCCGGCACGGCCGGCAAACTTAATGGGTCGGCCCGCTTAAGACGTGGCGAGGCCTCGTGTGGGCCTACCATCTACCACGGGGTTTCGGCCGGTTAACGCCGTTAACTGCCGGTTAACGGTGTACCGCCACGTGTCGGTTTGCATGACGTCGCCGATCAACGGGCTCCCGGAAACATTTCTGCAATGGTCCGATTTTCCGTGGCGGAAAGGCGCCCAAGCGCGACGGACCGAAAAAATCGTCGTAGGACTTTGCCTGACGCACTTTAGACAACAGAACCCATATCGTCGGGTTAGGCCCATAGGCGACGAAAAATACCCCTTAGCGGACGATTTTGGGACGTTGTCTATCAGAACTTTTCTTGTAGTGGGAGGAAGACGATTTGCTTCTTCGTATTTATCCAGAGGAAGGGGTACGGTGGACTGGGCCAGGCTGCAAGGAAATGGTGTTGGGCTGGCTGCTGGGCTGCCGTGGCCCGATAGGTAAGCCACTCCTCTTTTATTACTATTTTGAATTCAGATTTGAATTCATATTTAAACTCTTTTCTATTTTGCAGGTATTTCAATATGTTAATTTTATTAAAATCTGGTGTAATAATTATTACACCACTATTTCATTTGAAACAATTATCTTGTATTAGATTGAAGTTTATACATATGGGCTTATTCAAAATAGCAATTGGACAAGAGTTTATATTTTAATTTTCTTTTTCTTATGAATCAATTCTATTTGGAATGATTAACGTTGATACTTTCAACTCAAAGTAATTCAGAGGTTGAATTAGGACTTGGTTTCCATTTGGGAAGTGATCACTTGCATGTTATTTTATGTGCACAATTATGTGTTAATAAATTGGAAATTCTACTAGGGCTCCTTCAAATTTCAGTACTATTATTATAGTTTGATATCATCTTAACTTATCTAGAGTATGTACTACTCTCATTATGGTTGGGTCTTGGTTATAAAGATAAGTGGTTGATCACCACCATGGGTCTAATCAAATGGTTTAGCACTAGGTTATTCTTAAGTTCTATATTTAAGCATGAGCTTTAATTAGTGAACAATTCTAGGGTTCGCATCATATTCACCTAATGGCAATTGGGTTGAATCTCAATTAGGGCCTGGGTTTATATTGTAATCACCATAGTGATACCATAACTAGGTTTGAGATATAATACTAGTTTATAGAATTGGAATGACATCATATTGCATTTGCTAGGGTTTAATCTCCCCTAACCATGGTAATATGGTTACTTGCTTCATATCTTATGTGATTCTCTAATTACTAAGGATTTGAGAATTGGTTTTATCTTCTACCAATTAACTTCTATTATTAACCTTAATTTATCATTAAAGTAACTACATTGGTTATAGTTCTTTTTATAGTTAACTTTGGTCATATGGATGTATGGTTTCTCACCATATAAAGTATAGAGTTTAACTCTAAGGTTTTCTTAGGTTCTTTAATTGATGAATGAATGAAAAATAGATGGGGTAAGATTCTACTTATGATCACTAAGTGATTCACAAGTTAAGGTTAGAGTATAAGCCTATGGTTGCTTACTAGTTACCTCCCTATAATTTCATGTGGTGAATGATATCTACTTATCTTATTAAGGTTTAACTTTTCCTCATATACCTCAAGAGCATGATCATGGTTAGACATGATCAACTTGTTCTTGATATCTCTACCTCAAGTTCTTAGGATTTATGATCATCACTCAATTTATAATGAGCAAGGTTTAGCTTCCTAAGTTATCTCTCAAGACTTAGGTTTCTCATTCCCAAGGTTAAGTATTGTCCTGATCAACTAAATAGAGTTTCTTTCTTATATTATCATGAATGGATATGGTGATCTCAATAATTGATATCCCAGGAGAATGTCTGAGATAATTACTTATAGTTCTACTTAAGGAATGATGATTTAATCATCTGGTCATGTGGATAGTTCTCTCCCTTAAATTTAAGTGTTGTCTCAACTATCTTGAGTGTAACACCATAGCTTGGGCTCTCTTATAAAGTAATGGTTTATTCTAGAGTTTATGGTGTACTTAATATTTCCTTAGGTATCTAGGCTAGGACTCCACTTGGCTATCTTGGTTGGATTAATCTCCTCCTTTCCTTATCAATCCATGGATATAATCTTATTCCATGTGAAATTAGGCTGTCTCACCACTCCAAGATGAAATGGTTAATCTCTTAATACTTTATTTCAAAGGTTGTCCTTTATTCTTAAATAGATAAAGCTTGGATTGATATGAATGGTCTCTCTCATTTGGGAATGACTTGAATAATACTCTAGGGTTCCTCTTGAAGATGATGATTTGAATACTTGGATGTATATCCAAGGTTTAGCTCAAGGGTTGTTATTGCTTCTCTAATAATTATAATAGAACTCTCACCTCTCTAGGTTTGATGCATAATAATTTGGAATAGAGAAGAATTATATTCCTAGAGTTGATCTCCTTGTCATGTTTCCAAGATTAAAGTAGAATGGATATCATAGGGTTTATGATAAGAGCATGGATTAGTTTAAGACATGGAGAAGATAAGTGAAGAATAGTTTCTCCAATTATTGTTACTTGATTTCCAATTAATTGGATGTTCATATGTTTGTGGCAAGGAATATCATGTTGTGATCTTTAATAAGACCAAGTAGCTGATCCTTGATTAATAAGTTCTTGTGTTGATTTTAATTCCATTTGATCTAACCCCTTAGATCAAATTATCTCTACCCAAAACAAGGTTTTAGCAAAGTCACATTAAGGTTTATAGCGCTTGACTTGATGAGCTTTAATTAGTGAACAATTCTAGGGTTCTCATCATATTCACCTAATGGCAATTGGGTTGAATCTCAATTAGGGCCTGGGTTTATATTGTAATCACCATAGTGATACCATAACTAGGTTTGAGATATAATACTAGTTTATAGAATTGGAATGACATCATATTGCATTTGCTAGGGTTTAATCTCCCCTAACCATGGTAATATGGTTACTTGCTTCATATCTTATGTGATTCTATAATTACTAAGGATTTGAGAATCGGTTTTATCTTCTACCAATTAACTTCTATTATTAACCTTAATTTATCATTAAAGTAACTACATTGGTTATAGTTCTTTTTATAGTTAACTTTGGTCATATGGATGTATGGTTTCTCACCATATAAAGTATAGAGTTTAACTCTAAGGTTTTCTTAGGTTCTTTAATTGATGAATTAATGAAAAATAGATGGGGTAAGATTCTACTTATGATCACCAAGTGATTCACAAGTTAAGGTTAGAGTATAAGCCTATGGTTGCTTACTAGTTACCTCCCTATAATTTCATGTGGTGAATGATATCTACTTATCTTATTAAGGTTTAACTTTTCCTCATATACCTCAAGAGCATGATCATGGTTAGACATGATCAACTTGTTCTTGATATCTCTACCTCAAGTTCTTAGGATTTATGATCATCACTCAATTTATAATGAGCGAGGTTTAGCTTCCTAAGTTATCTCTCAAGACTTAGGTTTCTCATTCCCAAGGTTAAGTATTGTCCTAATCAACTAAATAGAGTTTCTTTCTTATATTATCAATTTATCATGATGAATATGGTTATCTCAATAATTGATATCCCAGGAGAATGTCTGAGATAATTACTTATAGTTCTACTTAAGGAATGATGATTTAATCATCTGGTCATGTGGATAGTTCTCTCCCTTAAATTTAAGTGTTGTCTCAACTATCTTGAGTGTAACACCATAGCTTGGGCTCTCTTATAAAGTAATGGTTTATTCTAGAGTTTATGGTGTACTTAATATTTCCTTAGGTATCTAGGCTAGGACTCCACTTGGCTATCTTGGTTGGATTAATCTCCTCCTTTCCTTATCAATCCATGGATATAATCTTATTCCATGTGAAATTAGGTTGTCTCACCACTCCAAGATGAAATGGTTAATCTCTTAATACTTTAGTTCAAAGGTTGTCCTTTATTCTTAAATAGATAAAGCTTGGATTGATATGAATGGTCTCTCTTTGGGAATGACTTGAATAATAGGGTTCCTCTTGAAGATGATGATTTGAATACTTGGATGTATATCCAAGGTTTAGCTCAAGGGTTGTTATTTCTTCTCTAATAATTATAATAGAACTCTCACCTCTCTAGGTTTGATGCATAATAATTTGGAATAGAGAAGAATTATATTCCTAGAGTTGATCTCCTTGTCATGTTTCCAAGATTAAAGTAGAATGGATATCATAGGGTTTATGATAAGAGCATGGATTAGTTTAAGACATGGAGAAGATAAGTGAAGAATAGTTTCTCCAATTATTGTTACTTGATTTCCAATTAATTGGATGTTCATATGTTGTGGCAAGGAATATCATGTTGTGATCTTTAATAAGATCAAGTAGCTGATCCTTGATTAATAAGTTCTTGTGTTGATTTTAATTCCATTTAATCTAACCCCTTAGATCAAATTATCTCTACCCAAAACAAGGTTTTAGCAAAGTCACATTGAGGTTTATAGCTCTTGACTTGATGAGCTACTTCCATTCCACCAAGGTCAAGTGAAACTTCAGTTACTGTGACTGTTTTACTTTAAAGCGCGAAAATTCCCCAGATTTTCTATGCATGAATGCAATGCACACATCTGTTTCCTCTATTTTTGTAACCCCATTACCTGGGATATTACAGCTGCCTCTACCTTTTCTTCCTTTTGCTGCAATTGCCCCTTTAAATTCGCTCTCCCTTTCTTTTCTTCCTTCCTCTTTAATTCATTTTCCCTCCTCATGCCACAACAGCGCACCATTCTTTTATTCCCGCTCCCACATTAAATCTTAGACCATACTGCTGCTTGTTGTGGCTTGTTACAAACCAGAAAAATTAAGCATATAAACCGGTAAAACTTCTTTTACGGGGGTGAGGTGGGACTATCCACACAATATCTGTGCGTTAAGGTGTTGAGCCGTAGCGATAATCCGTTCCCTTTGTTCTTGTGAATTGTCCTGATTGCTATTGGGCCTTTCGGCCGCCGGCACGGCCCACCCTGCAACAATAACTGGTCCAATGTGACCCACACCCGTGAGCGATCCCCTGGGCCTGAGCGCGCATGACGGGAGGAGAGATGGTGGGCCAGTTAACGGACGAGCGCAACGGGTGCGCGAAGTCGCGAACAAAGGAGCGATGGTTCGGAGTTTGGACGACACATTTAGTTTAGGCGGTGGCAACATCTGTAATTTTGCTGCAAAAATCTAGGTAGATCTAAAACGGACGAAATTTTAGGGGAGAAACCTTACTTCCTTTATTAGTAGGTAAAGATTAATCTACGTTTTCATTCAATCCGCTCGGTCGTGGATCACGGTTGACTACTTTATTCCATTTTTCATATGTCTAGTTGAAGTCTTCTTTTTTCCCATATGACGACTACTGCCTATCATGCTCGTTCTCCATATGGAGGGCGGTGATGTGACGTGGATGCCATGGCATGGATTTTAGTTTCAACCTGTGTTTGTTTGCATAGACTTCTGTTTTACCATTCTTTCCTCCTAATACAAATACTCATCCTCCTAACTGAAAGTATAGAGATGGTAAACCTAGAGGGGGGTGAATAGGTTTCTACAGATTTTTATTCTTTCTTTGCAATATTAGGCTTTGCGGAATATAAAGGTGAGCCTAATGCAAACTAGGTGAAACAACCTATATGAGGATACAACTAACTCGAGCACGAAGGCTCTCACAGGCAGTTAAAACACAAGTAAGGAGTTCGGTTAGAGATAACCGATAGCACACGGAGACGAGGATATATTACCGTGTTCCCTTCCTTTGCAAGAAGGTACGTCACGTTTGGAGGGGTGGAGGTCCCACGAAGGATTCCCCACGCCACGAAGGCTCACCCTATTCTCCTTAGCCTATCCCACGAAGGAATAGCTCACTCACTTGTGGTAGACTTTGAGGTAGCCTCCAAACCTTCACAATCTTGCCCGGAGCAAATCCACGACTCGGATGCTTCCGGACCACTCTTGCCCACCTAGGGTTTCCAAGGAACCCTAGAGAGCAAGCTTCTTGATGAATACAAGGGGGAATGAGATTTGGCTTGGTAGAACAGTAGATCGGGTCCTTCTCTATCGTTTCCCCGGAGGGATTTGAGTTTGGGTGGAGGAGGAGGGAGATCTGAGGCTTTTGGTGTTTCTAGCAATGGAATATGAGAGAGAGAGCTCAAGAACAGCTTGTAGTGTAGTGCCTAACTATTCAGAGGTAGGAGAAGGGCTATTTATAGTGTCACTTGAAATATGGCCGTTGCTCACTTGACACATCAGCTTTCTCCCGAGGTTTCCGGTCAACCGGACCACAGACCGGAGTGCCCGGCGCAGGGGCCGGCCCGACCGGACCAGGGACCGGACCCGCCGGTCCAAACCGGGCGGCAGGCCGGACCACGACCGGACCCTCGAAATGTCCCGCAGTACTCCATCTGGTTGCAGTCAGCGCAGAGGCCGGTCGGCGCCGGGGCGTCCGGTCCAAGGCCCGGTCAGACCGGGCCAGAGACCGGGCCCGCCGGTCCAAACCGGGCGGCAGACCGGACCTTGACCGGGGGGCACTTCGTGTCTCCCAGTAGGTCGTCCGGTTGGCATCAGCGCAGGAGCCGGTCGGCGCCGAGCGCCCGGCCGTGCGCCGGTCGGCCGGGCGGCAGGCCGGAGCCGGCCGGCGCACGGTCCGGTCCAACCGGGCTTTGTGACCGGATTCTCGTCGTAGACCCCTTTTTGATTGTTGTCGAAGTGGGGGGGTCTCCTTTAGCCTTCTTGTTCCTTTGATACACCATTTATGCCTCTTTGGCTAATACCTGAGATTATCCTTACAAACATGTATTAGGCCAAATACTCTAGCACGGTGTCATTGTTACCAAAATAATGGATAAGGGTAAAATACCCTTACAATCTCCCCCTTTTTGGTATACGATGACAAACCGAGCTAGAGTCATATATAGATATTATGATAAGCTCTAAACCTTGATTCCATAAAAGATATTACGACAGCTCCCCCATAATGTGTGCACTTGGAGAATTTGCGTTTGAATACAAAGTGCACCATTTGTGGAATATGAGAAGCTCCCCCAATATCTTTAGGAAACAAGCATGGTATGGACAAGTATATCAAGATATATAAGCATAAAGCATGATCATCCTAATAGAGTGATTAAGCATACAAATAGTCGTCCATACACGAATTATTCGAAGTAGCAAATGGTTCTTGAGAAATCAAAGCAAATAAGCACAAAGCCATATAAGAATCAAATAAAGCAACACCTATGGCTTGTGACAACCAAAGAACCCCGTGGTCCTAGACTCTACTCTCTTCTCCCCCTTTGGCATCGGAACACCAAAAAGGCGAAGAAAAAAGTAGAGATGCTAGCGCTCCCATCAGTAGAACTCATGCCCAGTGGAGTAGGAGCCCTCGCCATCATCATCCTCAGCTTCAGCACCTGCATCCTCTTCATCATCACCATCAGCAGCATGGGCACTAGCAGTCCTAGGAGGAAGGCCACCATGAGCATACATGGAGAGGTCAAAGTTCTGGAGCATCTCATCAGTAATAGGAGGCATCTCCCAAGCAGGTGCAACCACAGGCTCCATCTCAGGGCCAGAAGGAGGAACAGGGACATTCCTTCAAGCCATGAACTCATTCTGTCGCCTCCGTGTCTCCTGGTTCAAAGCAAGACTTTGATGTGCAACATCATTGGTATTCTTGCACATTTGCCACATGCTGGAGAAGAAGCGAGCGGCACCGCGCTTGGGGCGCCGAGTGTAGCTGGAACTAGCATCATGATCATGGTGTTCCTTGGAAAGGAGCTCAGAAGGCATCATGGCAGGGACGTCCGGACGAGTGTCCTGAGCGGGAAACTTGAATGGTTCCATGATGATCCTTTGATCTAGTGTGTTGAGAGGAGGAGGTACTATGTAGTTGATGAGCCGCTGAACGTACTGGACATAGTTGGGAGTCATGCGGCCCATAATAGAACGCTTCAGTTCACAGTGAATGAGATCACAGCCATCAATCTTCCTTACCCTGTCAGGATGGCAATAGTACATCAGATTCAGGTGGTAGTTCCTGACTTCACTAGTGTCGCCTGACTTGTTGATGAGACTCTCACGGAACATCTTGGCAAGGACAAGATAGGAGTAGTACATCCCAGAGATAGTGGGAGTCCCAACTATAGGGTTCGGGGGATAGCAAAAGGAGATGTCACCTTTAGTAAGCTTAGGCCGAGAATGAATCTTGAACCCTGGAGCACGGTCACCACCAAAACCCATGGCTGCACAGAACTGAGTGTAGGTACATGGGTACTTCTCCTTGCCAGTCATTCAAGTGATAGTGCGATCCTCGTCATCATGGAAGAATACGGGTGCAATGGAATTGACAGACTAGAAGGGGACAATAGGTTCCTTCTATTTGGTCATCATCAGGCTTCAGGCACACAAGATCATATAGTCCCATACCCTTCAAGGTATCAACCACAAAGCGGTACTTTGTGGCTTCATGCAAGGTAAGCTCTTCAGGGTTGATGGCCTTGGGCATCACAACAGCACCATTCTTCATACACTCTCGAGTGTCATAGAAATCTTCCCATAGGTGTGCTTGAGTCTTGGTCCAGAAGAACTTGTCCCCACCAGTGCAAGTCCGTTGCTCAAAGCGATACGGATTCTCCTTCCTCAAACTCTGCCAATCACCACAATGTGCTTCTCCCACATTAAAGTTTGGCATAATTTCATCATCCTCTTGGGCTGCGTGCTTGTCTTTCCTCTTAGCACCACCTGTCTTGGTTCTTCCCCCAGCTGAGCTGCCAGTGTCAGTAGTCTAAGGTGCTTTAGGAGGCATGCGGCCGCTAGAACGACAGGGTGGAGGCACCGTAGGCCGTCCTCTCTTGGCAAGGGCGCCACGGTCTTCACCACTCCAACTGTCTGTGAAAGAGCAAAATAGAGCAAGGATAGCATTGGGGTAAGTGTACATGTCATCAGTAAGTAGGGAAGCCAAAAAGCATAGCATATATCCAAGTGTTTCGATGAGATTATGCGAAGAACTGGGCGATCCGGCGCACAGGCCGGTCGAACCGGATGGCAGACCGGACGAGCCGGTTGCCAATCCGGTTGACCGGGCGGCACGCCAGGCCGGCCGGTTGAGGGGCCGGTTGACCGGGGCGGATGACCGGGTGCAGTCGAATTGTGAGGTGTTGCCCAGAATTTCAACCACAACATCATGCAAAAACTCATAAACTTGAACATAGACTATAGCAATAGAGTGAAATATGTGCATAGTGCTGTGGGACACTCTAATGGCATGAGGACTTACAAACCCTAACCCTAACCCTAAAATTTCCTCAAATTTTCTCAAGGATGTGCAATGTGTAATGATGACTAGGAAATAGAGGGAAAGGAAGAACAATTTACCTGAAGACATGGTCCTCCTTGCTCAAGGGAACAAGAAGAACACCTAGGTAGGGCTTGAGAGCCAAATCCCCAAGATCTCCCAAAGTAGCTTGAGAGGGACCAAATCCCTTGGTGGAGATGATGCAAAGGGCCCGATCTACGAGTTGGTGAAGTTTGGGAAGTTTTGAGTAGTGGGAAGACCCTAGGGAGAGGTGGGGATGGTGGAGGCGGCGACAATGGTGGAGAGGGTGGAGGGGGGAAGTGAGGAAGAAGACCCCCAAGGGGTAACTTCCTCCAAACATAACCAGCCGCACGGCCGGTTTGCCGCCCGGTCGACCGGGCATGGCGCCGGCTGGCCTGGCGCAGAGGTCGGTCCAACCGGGCCAGAGACCGGCCAGGGTCCTTCAGCCCAGTTTTGTCTTGTTTTGCCTCGTTTTGCCCCTATTCTTTGTGAAAATGTGTATGAATGCTCAGATGATGACATGTACATATAGATAGATAGATGGTGATGAGATGAGCATAGACATGGACTTGGAAACACAAAGTTCTCTAGGCATACCCATTGGAGTGAAGATCCAAACAAGTTGTAAATAGCAACAATGGGCATGATTCGAATTATATATCAAGAATCATAAGTCATTTTGAAAGGATTTTTGCAATAAGATCATTTAGCCTTATATAGTCAAATCAAGTTGTAACTGAGGCTCAATGAGTGGCGGGGGATTACTCCCCCTATGTGAAAGCGCAAATGTCATGAGACCTCGAAGAGACATGCTTGGGTACATGATGACCCACAAGTATAGGGGGTGTATCGC
>NW_025899979.1:0-16065 GCF_022539505.1 Lolium rigidum | reverse complement strand
TCGAAGGTGCCTCCACTTTTGGAGTAGCCAAGGATAGCCTCATCGAGAACACCCCTTATTCTCGTGTAGTCTTTCTTCGTCGTCGTACTCGACGAGTCGAAATATCTGGGCTAGTGACCACTTTGGATCTAGGATGATGAGTGTGCAGTATTTGTCCCTGCTCAACACATGCAATTGAAATGGAATGTTGGAAATGATCGGCAATGGAAGAAATATATAAGAAAGCATAAGTTACTGACGGCCGTGAGCGGATGTGTACTTACTCGGGAAAGACAGGCAGAAGAATGGTGTTGCTCTCTTTGTGCATGAGCATGAAGTTCTGGAGGTACCGCACCGCCTTGGTCCATGTCCTTGAGCCGTCCTGGAGCTGGCTATCGCGCATGTAGTAGGGATCCGCTACCGCGATGTGGCGGGGTCTCTCTCTGTTGATCTTCATCTGAAGATTGATCGCGTATAGGCGGACCAAGTTATAGTCGAGCCGTTTCGAGTGAAATAGATTGAAGACGTCCTCGAACGCTATGAAGAAGATATCCGCGGGGTCTTCATTGACGAAGTTCTGGTTGGACGGCACCTTGACCGAGAACACCGGGTAATTTGGATCCTTTTCTTTAAGAAGGACGCTCTCTTGATAATGAATAGAGTGCTGCAAAGGGAGCATTTGTCCACTTGCGAGGTGTTCCATGTCCGGAGGCGGTATAGGTTTACCAGACTTCATGACACCGGGGCAAGCCATCCGGTGTAGGTGGTACCATGTCGTCGGCCCGGATCCTCTTAGGAGCACGAGCTGGCTCGAAGATGCGCCCTTCTTGGCTCCTCTCTTCCTTCCCTTCTTCACCTGACCTACTGGGGGTGCTTGTGGTGCTGATGGTGGTGCTTCGGGTGCTTGGTGGTGCTTCCGAGGTTGCTTGGGGTTGATTTGGGTGGCTCCCCGATGATCGTCTTACGCAGCGTGTTAGGGCTGAAAACGGTAGCAGGCTTGACTTGAGCTGGATTGCCAGCCTCCGGAGGAGTGTCTTGAGAAAGACCCGTGAAGACCAGGCGCTGCTTCGTGACTGTAGGGGGACAACTAAGTTGATCGCCGTGTGTGCGGCAGGCTTGTTCATCCATAGGAGGCATGTACATATCTTGGCTGCAGGCGCCAGTGTTGATGTAGGCATCGATGTCATCATCATCATCTACATCGTTGCCATCAAGTGGCGCCATGTCCTGGACCTTAGGTGGTGGCGGTTGCGATGCCGCCGCTTGGCGTACCGTGCGTCTAGTAGACGGTCGTTGCGGTAGCGCTCCCAACAACTGTTTGTGGCGTCTGGTGGTGACGGCGATCGTCGGTTCCTTCCGGGTGGCGGCGGCGACCGCCGGTTCCTTCAGGGTAGTGGGGGCGGCGACCGCCGTTTCCATAAGGGTGTCATCGGCGCTGGCGATCTTGGGCCGGATGATAGGGGAGGTGGCGCCGGTGATTTTCTTACCACTCGGAAGACCCCCCCCGACGAATCTGGTTCTTCGGCCATGTCATAAGCCATGAGGTGCAATCCCCAAGGGGCAAAACGTCGCCTTCTTCTGTGCCCGGAGGTTGAAAGGGGGGATGGCGTAGCGGTACTCCGGCACTACCATTACCAACTTGACCTTCGCCACGTCTTCCGCCAATGTAGCGCCGTGCATAACGCGGGAAGCCATGACATAGCCGCTAGCAACTTCCACCAACTTGCCGCCGGGCTCCACCGTTTGCAGAAGTATGCATTGTTCATCCTGAGTCGGGGGCGCCATGTTGGGCATCGTGAGATGGCAGTCACGAAAGGCATATATAGTTAAAGAAGATGACGCGAAGGAGTAACTAATGAGTTTACCTCCTTGATGGCGTCGATCTCGGCTCTTCGTCGATACAAGGGTGGCGGTTGGGGGCGTCGATGCGACCAGTTGGAGCTGCGGCGGCGGTTGGAGCTGCGGCGGCGTCTGGTGGAGCCCCGACGCCGGCGTCGGGTGGAGTGGCACCGTCGGCGACACGTGGAAGCTTGAGTTGCTGCCGCTAATGCTGGGCACATGTATCGGCCCCACTTGACCTCCCGCATTCCAAGCAGCTAACCCCTCCATCAACCCAGGGGATGATCCGCCGGATCTTCTCGTCCAATAACTTGTTCATCATCTCCGTGTTCTCCACAGGCTTTTCGGCCACCAGCTTCTCTAGTGACTCCACCTTCTTCTTCAGCTCTCCGAACCTCGGATTTATCCTTAGCCGATGACCTCCTCTCCAGCTTTCTCGTCTTGGCATCCGATCCGTAGTACTCGGATAGCTTCATACTTGTGCCAAAGCCGGACACACGGCCACCCGACGTCGGTGGCTTGTCTAGCTCCCTCTCCTTGTATTTGTTCATCGCCCTGTTGAAAGGCGTGTCCCACGGTTCCGTCGACCCTCGGGACGACGGGCCAGCCTTCGTCAACTCTTCATCCTTCGGACAAAGGAACTTAAGGTTAGCCCATTTGGCTTCATTGCCTAATAAGATGAGCGAAATAATATAGAACTATCCTTACCAGGTACTTCTCGAAATCCCTCACGTCTTCGTGATCCGTAATAAATTCCCCCGTCTTCCGGTCTAAGTAGTAGCGGGACCGGACAAAGTTCCTAGCCTCGTTCATCCTGG
Organism: Lolium rigidum; assembly: GCF_022539505.1. Lineage (NCBI taxonomy): Eukaryota > Viridiplantae > Streptophyta > Magnoliopsida > Poales > Poaceae > Lolium > Lolium rigidum. The sequence continues at coordinate 13,429 of NW_025899979.1, read as the reverse complement.
ATTTTGTGCCAGGGGTTTTCTTTCCCAGCACGTACCATCTCGGCATCCTCCTTGTCCCAAGTGGGTTGTTTTCCTCGGTAACCGCCGCTTCCGCAATGGTAGGTCCCTAAGTTCAAATCCCGCATTTTCTTCCCCCGAGCGGTCCATTTTTTAACAGCGTCACTATGTAAGTAAGACTTGAATGCATTAAAGTCTTCTAAGGAGAGCGACGGGTCTTTGCTACTTATCCTCTCCCAGCTTTCACCGGCCTCGATCTTTCCCTTCAGCCGGTTCTTCCAGCTGCTCAAGGCGGTGCTCATCTTCGTGAGAGCTAAAGAGTCCACCTTCTTATTCAACTGCTCCGGGAATGTGTATCGTTGGTGAAGCTTCTGGAGGAGGGATTGGGCGATAGCCTCGTTCTCCTTGCTTCTGAGGTCCTGAGTTAGGATCGGCACGGTTTCACGGACGATGCACCCTAGTTGCATGCCGTACCCTTTGGCAACCCACGAAGGCTCCAAGGGTAGGCCACTTTCGGAGACTACCGTGAAATGATCGGTGACGTTGGCGAGCACTTGCGGCCTCCGATCCCTCCTTGGCCTCCTCGCCGTCCTCTTCTTCTTACCCTCCTGAGGGTTGCCGCCGCTATCACCTTCCGTGCGGTTGGCCGCGTTCTCTTCACCGGTCGTCTCTTCACCGGTCTGGGCAGCGTCGTCCCAGGTATCGTCATCGTCGCCGGTGTCGGCGGCGGGCCCCCGGCCCTCTCCCTCGGAGGCAGTGTCCCGGCCCTCTCCCTCCCAGAAGTCCTTGTTGGCCTCTCTCGCTTCTTCGTTCTGGCTCCTGGGCTTAGAAGTGTTGCCCGACATGTTTATTTGCACTTCATTAAAAAGAGGCAACAAGTTAGTACAAAAGTCAACCAGAAAATTCGGCATGACTTTTGCTAATTTTTCTACGTAGGAGTGCCCATTTCTCAACCGAAACGGAAGTTAATCAACGCTTCGGGAGAAATGGGCAACTCAATGAAATCCCTGCAAAAATATCCACCATATATCGACCATACAAACTTGCCCATCTACAATACATCAAACAAAAGCCAACATAAACCTGGAGCATCTATTTCAGCATATTTTTTAACCTAGCTGGAGCAGTACAACAACAATGACTTTCTTAACCTGGAGCATCTACCACCTGGAGCACTACCACCTGGAGCACTACAAATCTGGAGCACTACCACCTGGAGCACTACAAATCGGAGCACTACACAACCTGGAGCACTACAAAAACCAGAGTACATTAAAGCTAGCACTTCACAAAGATATATGGGTAGTACCATTGGTACAGCATATAGCGAACATCGCACAAAAGCATATACAAGATAATGAGCATGAGCATGAGCATGATCATTTCATAAATGAATTCAAATAGTAGCATTTCATGTACTAGTAGCATTATAGAGCGTAAACAAGCATACAAGCTTATAGAGCAAGCCAACCAGGTAGCTACGCCAACATGTGACTTCAAATGAAAATGCTATTATTCCAGATATAATTAAATAGCAGAAGCTTGAGCATCATATGGAAATGCTAGTGCCTTCAAATGAAAATGCTATTACTCATAAATATACATTACAAAAGGCAGTAGCTAGTGACTTAAATTTTTTATAAATTCAAAGAGAATTATACCAATAGCTAATCAAATTTTAGTAGATAATTACTTAAATTTAAAAAGGCAGTATAGAGCAAGCCAACCAGTAGCTACTGCCAACATTTGAGCATGAGCATCATTTAACCTTACATTACATACATAAACCCTTTTATTCATCATTGCATGGAAGCATTACATCAACCCTTACATTACATAATTATTCAGACAACCTAGGACACACTAAAACTAGATGGCTGAAACTACAACTAACTACAACAAACTAGGATAGCAAATCTTTGATTTTTTTCATGCCCTTCCTCAGCCAGAACAAGATAACTCCAGCTTTAACCTTTTCTTCAAGATTTGGTTCTACATAGTAGGGCAACACCTCTCGTGGGTCCTCCTTCCCTCAACCGATGCTTATACTTTTTCAGTTTGATCTTGCCCTTAGGTCTGGATTTTGGAACTCGGGAGAACTTGTGTAGTGTATGTGAACACACCTAGCTGGTTCAAGCCATCTCGTCGCTTCTTCTTCCCTGAACCTGGCAGCAGAAGCTTCCCTCTCTTGCACACTTCTCCTACGATACACTAGCAACTCCTTGTCTGCCCTACCCATAGAAAAAGTCTTGGAAAGAGTGGCATCCCTAGAGCCAGAGGCACCAAGGGAGCCAGTGCTCCTCCTCTTTGCACTCCAGGACAGGTTGTCCATGTTTGGTGTGGTTTTCAGGTTCACTACACTAGGCATTTATATAGGATGGAGGGCATGCACGAGAGGGTATGAGAACACAAGCTGAACAGTTGTGTTACATAGGACAATGCCATCGGTTTCTTTTTTTGAATTGTGATGTCAATCCACAAGAGGGAGAATATTCTCCAAAATGGGTCGGAGACAAGCCATTGGGAATATTCCCCAAAATGGGTCGGAGAGCCTCGTCCATTCTTGCTAGGCAGAGGCATTTTTGGTTCAGAGGAATATTCTTGCTAGGGCAGAGGTGGCCAGAGGTGAATTAACCCAAGCATTTTTATTTTCTAAACCTAGGCAGTAGCATTTCATTTTATTAACAAATCCTAGGCAGTAGCATTTCATTTTATTAACAAATCCTAGGTAGTAGCATTTCATTTTATTAACCCAAGCATTTTCTTTTTCTAAACCTAAATTTTCTACTGCCAACAAAATAGCAAGAACTTTATTAGCTCTAGTGCAAGCAATGAATTAAAAAAAAACAGCAACCAATGAATTAAAAAAAATAGCAAGCAATAAATTAAATAGCATTTGACTGCATCATTTGCATTTACATTTAAACCAGTAGCATCATTTGCATGAACACGAGAACCTAAATCAATTTCTAGCTTGTACATTTCATCATTTCATCATAGCATCATTTCATCATTTCCATTTAAACCAGTAGCATCATTAGCTTTCACCAAGAATTGCTAACAAATCCTAGCAATAACATATACATACTACACTACAAGCATGCCACCAAAGTAGATATAGGTCATTTGTTTCTACATTCATTTTGCTACAACATTATTCTTGATAGGAAGTAGCTTTTTATCTCGCTAAGTTTCTACTCGCATTCGTTTGCTACAACATTAGCTTGTTCATTTTTATTTGCTACTGCATTCATACTAACCCTCTTTTGACTCTCTCTTACAAAGAAAATTGAGGTGTTCTTGAAATTCTATTTGACTACAGCAGCACTACAACCTAGTTTTTTTTGTTTTGCTACAACCTATTTGACTACAGAGCAGCACTACAACCTAGTTTTTCTTGAAATTCAATTTGACTACAGCAGCACTACTGCATTCATTTGCTACTGATGCATTTTATTGAACCAACCAAACAACTAATGGAGATGCACATTTGAGCAATCCATAGCAGCATTGCAAGGAGATGCACATTTGAGCAATCCATAGCAACATTGCAAGCAATCCATAGCAACTAGGCTAGCCAGAGAGGGAATTCGAAGTAGCATTGGGGAGGAGATGCACATTTGAGCAATCCATAGCAACATTGCAAGCAATCCATAGCACCAAATGCACACACATGCATGGGCCGTACCTCTCCTCAAGGTATTACATGGAGCGGAAAAATTCGGCATGACCTCTCCTCAAAGTAGGACATATGGGTAGTGCAAAATTTGCCGAAACGGAAATGAATCAACATTTCGGCAAACATCCATGCACCACACCGGCACACACACAAGCGCTTCACCTGCAACAAGCATCCATACACACGACGGCCACACAAGATCTACAAGCATATGCATGTCTCCTCCAAGCATATGTATGTCTCCTCCAACTACTCACCTTCTAGATTCGATACCGAGACGAGACCGCGATCGATGAGTTCGAGAGGAGGAGAGAGTATGGAGAGCCTTCTCCTCAACTCCAATTAAGTATCAACCAAAGTAAGTGCAATAAATACCCAAGCAAGTGAAAAGTAGAGTCAAAATGGTATGAGAGAGAAGGGGGGACGAGCTAGATGGAGGAAGAAGAATGGCTTGTGTAGTGTGGTAGGTGGGAGGTTGGCTCACTTTTGTAGATCTGGTTCGCTAATTCTGTGGCGCACCGACCACAGTGCGCCATAGAATACCTTATTTCTGTGGCGCACCGAGCGCAGTGCGCCACAGAATAACTTATTTCTGTGGCGCACCTAGTACAATGCGCCACAGAATACCTTATTTTTGTGGCGCATTGTTGCCGTGCGCCACAGAAGAAGTAATTTCTGTGGCGCACCGCGGTTTGTGCGCCATAGAAATAGTAAAACCAATGATTGGGGGTGACAGGTTGTGGGGCCCACCAAGTTTTTGTGGCGCACGGTTCAGTAGTGCGCCACAAAATTAAGCTATTTCTGTGGTGCACCGTGCCCGGTGCGCCACAAAATAAGTTTCTGTGGCGCACTCAAAACGGTGCGCCACAGAACTAAGCTTCGCCTATAAGGGTTTTCCTACTAGTGTACATAGATACATTTATATGTGTGATGGATGTGGTTAGTCGTGTCAAAAAGAAGCTGTAACAGGATCACCAGGCCGGATAATCCGGGCCGGATATTTCCAGAATATCCGGCCCCCATTTTTCGGCTAAGGACTTAAGGGGTGGTGGCTCAGTATACCCCTGGACAGGGGCCGGACATTTGCCCGGATATTTGCCCGGATTTGTCCCAGGGCCGGATTATCCGGGCCGGATATTTCCAAAATATCCGGGCCCCTCGAAATCGGCTAAGGACCAGAAGAAAAGCAGCTCTGGACAGGGGCCGGACATTTGGCAGGATATTTACCTGGTTTTTTCCCTGAGGCCGGATTTTCCGGGGGGGGGGGGGATTTTGGAGAGGGGTATTTATACCCCTTCTTCTACCTTGCTCCTTGCTCAATCATTGCACAAAAATCTGCCAAGTCTTCACCACCATTAGAGCCACCTCAAGAACACAAGATTTGCAAGATCTCCTTCCTCCCCCAACCAAAGCTCTTGATCTTTGGAGATTCGAAGGAGAAGACACCGATCTACATCCTCACCGAAGCGATTTTCATTTCCCCCTCATTTGTTTGAGGGCCCTCTTGCTAGTGTTCCTTTTGGTTCCCTAGTTGATTGTTGTTGATGTGTTGTTGTTGTTGATTGTTGTATTGTTACGGATTTGGGAGCCTCCAATTCGGTTGTGGATGTGTGCCCCAAGAACCTTGTAAAGGCCCGGTTTCCGCCTCGAGGAAATCCCTTAGTGGAAGTGGGCTAGGCCTTCGTGGCGTTGCCCATAGGAGATCTGAGTGAAGCCTTCGTGGCTGTTGGTTTGGCTTTCGTAGCAACCACACTCCTCCAAACGTAGACGTACCTTCTTGCAAAGGAAGGGAACTACGGGAATCATCTCCGTGTCTCCGCGTGCTCCACTCTCGGTTACCTCTATCCTATTCTATCTCATATATATTGTGTAGCTATATCTTGCTAGGTTGGTTACCTTGTCATATAGGTAAATTCACTTAGTTGCATATCTAGAGAATTTACCTTTGTGTCAAGCCTAAATTGAAAAAGAACTAAAAATTTGTTAGCACCTATTCACCCCCCCTCTAGGTGCGGCATACGATCCTTTCACACAGAAAAGCTGTGAGACTTTTCTGACCAAAGGGAAGCCAGCCACAACCACTGACGCGCGGGTCCGGGAGGTTGCTGACTGGAAAGGGGCACCGGGTTGGTCTGGGCCGAAACAAAAAGGTTGGTTAATTCGCCTTCCCTAGAATTTGAGCTCGAGATCTACTGCGTGAGGGATCAAGGTAGTAACCACTATGCTCCACCTATTTTTCTAAGAAATTTTCATATATAAAACATTTTATTTCGAGTTATATTTTGGAAGATATGAATTATCAAAGTTCTATGCATTTTCTGGAAATTTCAGAAAACACAGAAAAGCTGTGAGACTTTTCTCACCAAAGGGAAGCCAGCCACAACCACTGACGCGCGGGTCCGGGAGGTTGCTGACTGGGCGCTGACTGGAGAGGGGCACCGGGTTGGTCTGGGCCGAAACAGAAAGGTTGGTTAATTCGCCTTCCCTGGAATTTGAGCTCGAGATCTACTGCGTGAGGGATCAAGGTAGTAACCACCACTGCGTGAGGGATCTCCGCTCGAGCTCGAGATCTACCGCGTGAGGGATCAAGGTAGTAACCACTATGCTCCACCTAGTTTTCTGAGCAATTTTCATATATAAAACATTTTATTTCGAGTTATATTTTGGAAGATATGAATTATCAAACTTTTATGCATTTTCTGGAAATTTCAGAAAACACAGAAAAGCCGTGAGACTTTTCTCACCAAAGGGAAGCCAGCCACAACCACTGACGCGCGGGTCCGGGAGGTTGCTGACTGGGCGCTGACTGGAGAGGGGCACCGGGTTGGTCTAGGCCGAAACAAAAAGATTGGTTAATTCGCCTTCCCTGGAATCTACCGCGTGAGGGATCAAGGTAGTAACCACTACGCTCCACCTCTGATCGTGTCAAGTAGATGGTGCGGAACATATTGAGTCAAAGCAAGGCGCAGACCTTGGACAGAACAGCCATGGCGGAGCTCACAGTCCAGCCTCGATCTGAAGATTCCGAGCCAACCGTGACGGGGTAGTTAGCTTCGGGGATGCGCCTGGATGAGGGAAAATGGATGGTGGTGGAGTGGAGTCCAGGGGGTCACCGGAAGGACGCCGGCGGTGAGGACCTGCGGCGAGCATGGCGGTCAACATCGGGGGAAACAAACCAGAGAGGGAGGAGGAATGGGAAGGGGTCGGGGAGAAGCGTCTGCTCACCCTCAAGCTCATGGCGCAGACGAGGAGGCCGGGGAAAGTCGGAAGCCGTCGGAATCATCGCCGGAGTGTGACGGCCGGAGTGGAGGATCCGCGACTGTGCGCTTGATTGATGGAGTTTTGGCTCGATTCCTTCCACGTAGATGACGAGGAAGACGAGGCGCATCCGTTGGTGCCCTTGGAACGTCGGGAGATCCTCTACATCACCGGCGCCATGGTGTCCTGTGGAGATGGACGTTTTGGGGCAATCTCTCTTCATGAAAGAAAAAAGAAAGGGAGGGTGGAGAGGATGGCGGCGCGAGGAGGGGAGGCAGGCTAGGGTTTTCGGGGCATCAAGGAGGGGATTAAAAGGGGAGGGGGAGCAGGTGGGAGCCATGGGCATCGACATCGACTGGGGAAAAAAGTTGAGCACGAGCCCTTCTTGCTCTCTCTCTGGGAAGAAAGCGACATGGAAGACAGGGAAAAGTGAAGGGATACGGGCCACCTATGGGCTTGGGAGGTGGGCTGGAAGGGGAGCAGACTGGGCCGCCGGTGAGAAGGAGAGGTGGGCTGCCCGGGCCAGAGAGAAGAAAAACAGGGCGTGGTATTACTATGGAACAATCTAATGAGTTGTTTTGAGTTTGGTGTGGAGGAAATTTTCAAGGATCAAGAGAGGAGGATGATATAATATGATCAAGAAGAGTGAAGAGTCTAAGCTTGGGATGCCCCCGTGGTTCATCCCTGCATATTTCAAGAAGACTCAAGCATCTAAGCTTGGGGATGCCCAAGGCATCCCCTTCTTCATCGACAACTTATCAGGTCACCTCTAGTGAAACTATATTTTTATTCCGTCACATCTTATGTGCTTTACTTGGAGCGTCTGTATGCTTTTATTTTTGTTTTTGTTTGAATAAATTCGGATCCTAGCATTCTTTGTATGGGAGAAAGACACGCTCTGCTATTTCATATGAACACTGGTGTTCTTAGCTTTACTTTTAATGTTCATGGCGAAGGTTGAAAACTGCTTCGTTCATTGCTATTTGGTTGGAAACAGAAAATGCTCCATGTGGTAATTGGTATATTGTCTTGAATAATTTGATACTTGGAAATTGTTTTGAGCTCTCAAATAGATCATGTTTAAGCTCTTGCATCATGTAGTGTTGAACCTAGTAGTGGAGAACTATCGTAGAGCTTGTTGAAATTTGGTTTGCATGATTGGTCTCTCTAAAAGTCTAGATATTTTTCTGGTTAAGGTGTTTGAACAACAAGGAGACAGTGTAGAGTTTTATAATGCTTTCAATATGTTCTTATGTAAGTTTTGCTGTACCGGTTCATACTTGAGTTTGCTTCAAACAACCTTGCTAGCCAAAGCCTTGTACTGAGAGGGAATTCTTCTCGTGCATCCAAAACCTTGAGCCAAAACCCATGCCATTTGTGTCCACCATAAATACCTACTACATGGTATTTCTCTGCCATTCCAAGTAAATTGCTTGCGTGCTACCTTTAAAATTTCATTCCTTGTCTTTGCAATACATAGCTCATGGGAAAATAGCTTAAAAAACTATTGTGGCATTGAATATGTTGCTTATGTATCTTATTTCTTATAAGTTGCTTGTTGAGCGGTAACCATGTTTCTGGGGACGCCATCAACTATTACACCTTTGTTGAATATCATGTGAGTTGCTATGCATGTTCGTCTTGTCTGAAGTAAGGGTGATTTATCATGATTAAATGGTTTGAGTATGCATATTGTTAGAGAAGAACATTGGGCCGCCAACTAAAGCCATGAATCATGGTGGAAGTTTCAGTTCGGACATTAATCCTCAATCTCTTATGAGAATATTATCTGTTGTTGAATGCTTAAGCATTAAAGAGGAGTCCATTATCTTTTGTCTATGTTGTCCCGGTATGGATGTCCTCAAGTGAGATCTATCAAAAACGAGAAATCAAATGCGATCTATCTCCTTGGACCTTTGTACAGGTGACATAGAGGTACCCCTTTGTGCCACTTGGTTGAAACATATGTAATGCAATGATAATCCATGGAAATCCGAGCTAATTAGGACAAGGTGCGAGCACTATTGGTATTCTATGCATGAGGCTTGCAACTTATAGGATGTCTTATGCATAACACATATGAATTATTACTACCGTTGACAAAATTGTTTCTATGTCTTCAAAATAAAAAGCTCTAGCACAAGAGTAATCTCTGCTTCCCTCTGCGAAGGGCCCCTTCTTTTACTTTATGTTGAGTCAGTTTACCTACTTCTTTCTATCTTAGAAGCAAACACTTGTGTCAACTGTGTGCATTGATTCTCACATACTTGCTTATTTGCATTCATCATATTACTTTGTGTTGACAATTATCCATGAGAAAAACATGTTGAAGTTGAAAGCAAGCTCGCTGAAACTTATATCTTCCTTTGTGTTGCTTCAAAACCTTCTACTAAGAATTTATTGCTTTATGAGTTAACTCCTATGCAAGACTTATTGATGCTTGTCTTGAAAGTACTATTCATGAAAAGTCTTTGCTATATGATCAGTTGTTTAGTCATTATCTTTACCATTGCTTTGAATCAATTCGTTCATCTCATATGCTTTACAATAGTATTTATCAAGATTATGATAGCAGCATGTCACTTCAGAAATTATCCTTGTTATCGTTAACCTACTCGAGGGCGAGTAGGAACTAAGCTTGGGGATGCTTGATACGTCTCAAACGTATCTATAATTTCTTATGTTCCATGCTAGTTTTATGACAATACTCACATGTTTTATATGCACTTTATATCATTTTGACGCATTTTCCGGCACTAACCTATTGACAAGATGCCGAAGCGCCAGTTCCTGTTTTCTGCTGTTTTTGGTTTCAGAAATCTTACACAGGAAATATTCTCGAGATTGGACGAAACAAAAGCCCACCGTCTTATTTTCCACGGAGCTTTCCAGAACACCGAAGGAGAGACGGAGAGGGTCCAAGGTGGCCCCACACCCTAGGGCGGCGCGGCCTGGAGGGGGGGCGCTCCGGCCTGTGGGGTGGGCCCCTCGGCCGCCTCCCGACTCTGCCCCTTCGGCTACTTATTCTCTCCGTCGCGAAAACCCTATTACCGAGAGCCACGATACGAGAAAAGTTACTGTGACGCCATCGCCGCCAATCCCATCTCGGGGGATTCTGGAGATCGCCTCCGGCACCCTGCCGGAGAGGGGAATCATCACTGGAGGGCTCTACATCATCATGCCCGCATCCGGATTGATGTGTGAGTAGTTCATCCTTGGACTATGGGTCCATAGTAGTAGCTAGATGGTTGTCTTCTCCTCTTGTGCTATCATGTTTAGATCTTGTGAGCTGCCTATCATGATCAAGATCGTCTATTTGTAATGCTACATGTTGTGTTTGTTGGGATCCGATGAATATGGAATACTATGTCAAGTTGATTAATTGATCTATCATATATGTGTTGTTTATGATCTTGCATGCTCTCCGTTGCTAGTAGAGGCTCTGGCCAAGTTGATACTTGTGACTCCAAGAGGGGGTATTTATGCTCGATAGTGGGTTCATGCCTCCATTGAATCGGGACGATGTGATGAAAGTTCTAAGGTTGTGGATGTGTTGTTGCCACTAGGGATAAAACATCAATGCTTTGTCTAAGGATATTTGTGTTGATTACATTACGCACCATACTTAATGCAATTGTCTGTTGTTTGCAACTTAATACTGGAAGGGGTGCGAATGCTAACCCAAAGGTGGACTTCTTAGGCATAGATGCATGCTGGATAGCGGTCTATGTACTTTGTCGTAATGCCCTAAGTAAAACTCAAAGTAGTCATCATGATATGTATGTGCATTGTTATGCCCTCTCTATTTGTCAATTGCCCAACTGTAATTTGTTCACCCAACATGCTATTTATCTTATTGGAGAGACACCACTAGTGAACTGTGGACCCCGGTCCTTTCTTTTACATCTGAAATACAATCAAATGCAATCTCTGTTTTCTGCTGTTCTTCACAAGCAAACATCATTCTCCACACCATACGTTTAATCCTTTGTTTACAGCAAGCCGGTGAGATTGACAACCTCACTGTTAAGTTGGGGCAAAGTATTTTGATTGTGTTTTGCAGGTTCCACGTTGGCGCCGGAATCCCTGGTGTTGCGCCGCACTACACTCCTCCACCAACAACCTTCACGTGGCCTTCATTTCCTACTGGTTCAATAACCTTGGTTTCTTACTGAGGGAAAACTTGCTGCTGTACGCATCACACCTTCCTCTTGGGGTTCCCAACGGACGTGTGCTTCACGCGTTATCAGAGGTCAGTGATGATCAAAAGCATGAGGGTTTAGTCTAATACATGCTGGGTAATAGCATGTGTGAGCAAAGTAGTTTGATGCCTGCCAAGTGTTTGAGGTAATGGCCGAAAGAAAAGAATTTTTGAATTTTGCAAATCTTTTTAGTGGAGTTGATTCAAATAATGTTTGGAACACAAAGGTGGTGGTGGTGTGCAAAATTGAGTTGGTTCGTGAAATTTTAAAATGTGTATGATCTAGTTTTTGTTTCAATGTTGCCACTTGGCCTTATTATATTAAGCAATTGAGACAGAGTCAACTATGGTGGTCAACACCAAAAGTGTTCATCTTTATGTGCTCTTGGATGAGTTGCAAAGACTTGAGAATGTTTAGTTTGGAAATCTCTTAATACAAGGGTTCAAAGTGGGTAAGATGTTAAAAGTGTCACATATGACCATTATCATATGTGACTTGGTTTTTGATTTTATCTTTATTTGATTTGGGTTTTCTTGATTCAAAAGTGATTATTATTAGTTTAGTAACATTTCCAAACCATTGACACAATTCAAAATGGTTTAGTTTAAAGATTTACAAAAATGGCCATAAGCACATATGTGGTGTTATTCTTATTTTTCTTTTTCTTCTATTTTGTTTCACTTGCTTTAATTGGCATGGTTTAGGGTCCATTTATGGTTAGATTAGGTTTAGTGATGGTTTCAAACCATTTGGGCAAAGTATAATGGCATAGGTCCAAATTTGTCATTATGGCCATGTGCCACATATGCCTCTATGTATAATTTTATTTCCTTTTGTTTCACATTGGATTTAGTTGGTAAGCACTAGGTTAGGTTTGTTAAGACTTTTCAAACCATCTTAACAAGGTAGAACATGACATAGTTGATTATTTGCAAGAATAGCCATAAGCTCATATGAGCTCTTTCTTTTATTTATTTTAATTTCTTTTCTTTGCTTTAATCTTGGATGGTGAGCAAGAGCAAGGTTTAGGGTTTAGGAAACATGTTCCAACACATCAAGCAACTATCATGGCAAGGATCACACCTACATGCTTGAATACTATGCATATTACATTAATCAATAAAAGTTTTTGTTGGTTCTCATTTTTGGAAATATGGAAATTCATTTTCTCTTTGTTTTAAAATTTGGGATGTTACATTTAGATTCCTATGCGAGTTAGAAAAAATCTTTGTTTGGTGTTGAAAGGTAGAATCTTGACGAGGGATGTTCTCTTGCAAAGAGATGGGTCATCTTCGAAGAGTTGCTTATTTTGTGGAAGCAATGAATCGATTGACCATCTTTTCTTTTCTTGCCCTTTAGCTAGATATGTGTGGAATGTGTTGAGTGTTGCTTTCAGTTTAACCGTCCATTCACCATTGTTCATAGTTGTGTGAACATCTGGCTTAAAGGGTTGCGGGGTCTGAACCGAAAGCTTGTTGCGATAGCAGTGGTTTTCTAGGGGATTTGGAAAACAAGCAACCTAGCATGTTTTCAAAAGAAGTGACCAGATGAACCGATTGCAACCGTATACAAAATCTGCTATTGGATTAATATTTTGGTTCTTTGCAAGTGAAGGAAAACGCAAGGGATCGACTACGATAGCTCGCAAAGCCGGTGGAGCGAATCACAACTGAGGTGTTCAACGCCAGGAGGAGTTGGGTGTCATGGACCCCAATACTGGCAATGTAGAAAAAGGTATACAAGAAGACTTTTGGACAAGCAGAAAGACGAACAATTGAAGTCGTTGAAGCATGAGCCTGGGAGAGAATGCTTTAAGTGCGCATGAGGTTCTGTAGCTCTAGGATGTGTTGGTTGTGACCTATGCACCCCTTTTATCTTGTGTATTCTCTTCATCTGGCTTAGGCTGTTTAGTTTCTTCTTTCTTTCAAACATACTCTCCATTCCATGGTGGGTTGGTGGCGTTTCTGGGGTCTTTAGCAAACAACTTTTGGTTTATCTTAATGGAAATGGGGGGTGTTGGAGCAACAGCTTGATGACCCACAAGTATAGGGGGTGTATCGTAGTATCTTTGATAAGTAACAATGTCGATCCCAACGAGGAGCAGAAGGTGTTGACAAGCAGTTTCGATGAAGGATTCACTGTAAATGCTCACAGACAAGTATTCGGGGGGTTTTGATGTAACAGATGAATAAAGTACGAGTAAGTAAAGTGCGAGAGTAATAATTGCAGCGAGTGGCCCAATCCTTTTTAGCACAAAGGACAAGCCGGTTTGTTTACTTATAATGACCAAACG
>NW_025899978.1:0-57070 GCF_022539505.1 Lolium rigidum | reverse complement strand
TTGACAAAATTATTTCATGTTTTCAAAATCAAAGCTCCTAGCACAAATATAGTCAGTCGATGCTTTCACTCTTTGAAGGACCATTCTTTTTACTATTATGTTGAGGTCAGTTCACCTATCTCCCTCACCTCAAGAAGCAAGCACTTGTGTGAGAGCTGTGCATTGGATACACATATTAGCATGTTGCATTTGTTATATTGCTTTGCATTGACAATTATCCATGGAATATATGTTATAAGTTGAAAGCAACCGCTAGAACTTGTCTTCCTTCATGTTGCTTCAATACCTTTACTTTGAATTATTACTTTAACAAGTTAACTCTTATACAAGACTTAATGATGCTTGTCTTGAAAGTATTGATACGTCTCCGACGTATCGATAATTTCTTATGTTCTATGCCATATTATTGATGATACCTACATGTTTTATGCACACTTTATGTCATATTCGTGCATTTTCACGGAACTAACCTATTAACAAGATGCCGAAGTGCCGGTTCCTGTTTTCTGCTGTTTTTGGTTTCGAAATCCTAGTAACGAAATATTCTCGGAATCGGACGAAATCAAGACCCGGGGTCCTATTTTTCCCGGAGCCTTCCGGAACACTCGAGAGCCGCCGGAGGAAGCCACGGGGGCTCCACACCACACCGGCGCGGCCGGAGGGGGGCCACGCCGCCCTATGGTGTGGGCCCCCCGAGCCCCTCCGAGGCTGCCCTTCCGCCTATTTAAAGCCTCCGTCGCGAAAACCACGATACGAAGAACCACGATACGGAAAACCTTCCGGAGCCGCCGCCATCGCAAAGCCAAGATCCGGGGGACAGGAGTCTCGTTCCGGCACCCTGCCGGAGCGGGAAAGTGCCCCGGAAGGCTTCTCCATCGACACCGCTGCCATCTCCACCGCCATCTTCATCACCGCTGCTGCTCCCATGAGGAGGGAGTAGTTCTCCATCGAGGCTCGGGGCTGTACCGGTAGCTATGTGGTTAATCTCTCTCCTATGTACTTCAATACAATAATCTCATGAGCTGCCTTACATGATTGAGATTCATATGATGATGCTTGTAATCTAGATGTCACTATGCTAGTCAAGTGAGTTTTACTTATGTGATCTCCGGAGACTCCTTGTCCCACGTGTGTAAAGGTGACGAGTGTGTGCACCGTGTGGGTCTCTTAGGCTATATTTCACGGAATACTTATTCACTTGTTGAATGGCATAGTGAGGTGCTTATTTATATCTCTTTATGATTGCAATGTGTTTGTATCACAATTTATCTATGTGCTACTCTAGCAATGTTATTAAAGTAGTTTTATTCCTCCTGCACGTGTGCAAAGGTGACAGATGTGTGCACCGTGTTAGTACTTGGTTTATGCTATGATCATGATCTCTTGTAGATTGCGAAGTTAACTATTGCTATGATAATATTGATGTGATCTATTCCTCCTACATATGCATGAAGGTGACGAGTGTGCATGCTATGCTAGTACTTGGTTTAGTCTTTTGATCTATCTTACACTAAAGGTTACTAAAATATGAGCATTATTGTGGAGCTTGTTAACTCCGGCATTGAGGGTTCGTGTAATCCTACGCAATGTGTTCATCATCCAACAAGAGTGTAGAGTATGCATTTATCTATTCTGTTATGTGATCAATGTTGAGAGTGTCCACTAGTGAAAGTGTAATCCCTAGGCCTTGTTCCTAAATATCGCTATCGTTGTTTGTTTACTTGTTTTACTTGCGTTACTACTGCTGCGTTATCACTTGCTTGTTTACTCGTCCTGGGCAAAGCACTTTTCCGGTGCCGTTGCTACTACTTATTCATACCACCTGTATTTCACTATCTCTTCGCCGAACTAGTGCACCTATTAGGTGTGTTGGGGACACAAGAGACTTCTTGCTTTGTGGTTGCGGGGTTGCATGAGAGGGATATCTTTGACCTCTTCCTCCCCGAGATCGATAAACCTTGGGTGATCCACTTAAGGGAAACTTGCTGCTGTTCTACAAACCTCTGCTCTTGGAGGCCCAACACTGTCTACAAGAATAGAAGCTCCCGTAGACATCAAGCACTTTTCTGGCGCCGTTGCTGGGGAGGAAAGGTAAAAAGGCACTCATACTCCGGTTCCGGGTAACGGTACTTTTACGGCGCCATTGTGTTTGTGCTCGAAGCTATTTCCTTTAGATCCTGCAATTGCATCTTTTTGTTTCTTGTTTACACTAGTTTGGCATAATGGACAACAATGAGCTTCTTATTCTATTTCCTGATTTAAAACATGGATTGTTTGATGCGAAAATTAAAAAACCTATGGAATCATATTTGCATGCTTGGTAGTAATATTAGTATGAACGCTTTGAACACCATTGTTGATAATGATATAGAAAGTTCTAAGCTTGGGGAAGCTGGTTTTCATGATCTTTTTAGTCCCCCAAGCATTGAGGAGAAAATTTTCTTTGATGATACTTTGCCTCCTATTTATGATGATTATAATGATAGTGGTCTTTTGGTGCCACCTACTATGGAGAGTAAATTTTGTTGTGATTATACTATGCCTCTTACACTTGATGAGAATAATAATGATAGCTACTTTGTTGAATTTGCTCCCACTACAACTAATAAAATTTATTATGCTTATGTGGAGAGTAATAATTTTATGCATGAGACTCATGATAAGAATGCTTTATGTGATAGTTATATTGTTGAGTTTGCTCATGATGCTACTGAAAGTTATTATGAGAGAGGAAAATATGGTAGTAGAAATTTTCATGTTACTAAAATGCCTCTCTATGTGCTGAAATTTTTGAAGCTACACTTGTTTTATCTTCCTATGCTTGTTACTTTGCTCTTCATGAACTTGTTTATTTACAAGATTCCTATGCATAGGAAGCATGTTAGACTTAAATTTGTTTTGAATTTGCCTTTTGATGCTCTCTTTTGCTTCAAATACTATTTCTTGCGAGTGCATCATTAAAACTGCTGAGCCCATCTTAACGGCTATAAAGAAAGAACTTCTTGAGAGATAACCCATGTGTTATTTTGCTACAGTACTTTGTTTTATATTTGTGTATTGGAAGTTGTTTACTACTGTAGCAACCTCTCCTTATCTTAGTTTTGAGTTTTGTTGTGCCAAGTAAAGTCGTTGATAGAAAGGTTGATACTAGATTTGGATTACTGCGCAGTTCCAGATTTCTTTGCTGTCACGAATCTGGGTCTACCTCCCTGTAGGTAGCTCAGAAAATTAAGCCAATTTACGTGCATGATCCTCAGATATGTACGCAACTTTCATTCAATTTGGGCATTTTCATTTGAGCAAGTCTGGTGGCCTAATAAAATCCATCTTTACGGACTGTTCTGTTTTCACATATTCTGCCTTTTATTTCGCATTGCCTCTTTTGCTATGTTGGATGAATTTCTTTGATCCATTAATGTCCAGTAGCTTTATGCAATGTCCAGAAGTGTTAAGAATGATTGTGTCACCTCTGAACATGTTAATTTTTATTGTCCACTAACCCTCTAATGAGTTGTTTCGAGTTTGGTGTGGAGGAAGTTTTCAAGGGTCAAGAGAGGAGGATGATATACTATGATCAAGAAGAGTGAAAGCTCTAAGCTTGGGGATGCCCCGGTGGTTCACCCCTGCATATTTTAAGAAGACTCAAGCGTCTAAGCTTGGGGATGCCCAAGGCATCCCCTTCTTCATCGACAACATTATCATGTTCCTCCCCTGAAACTATATTTTTATTCCGTCACATCTTATGCACTTTGCTTGGAGCGTCGGTTTGTTTTTGTTTTTGTTTTGTTTGAATAAAATGGATCCTAGCATTCACTTTGTGGGAGAGAGACACGCTCCGCTGTAGCATATGGACAAGTATGTCCTTAGGCTCTACTCATAGTATTCATGATGAAGTTTCTTCTTCGTTAAATTGTTATATGGTTGGAATTGGAAAATACTACATGTAGTAATTCTAAAATGTCTTGGATAATTTGATACTTGGCAATTGTTGTGCTCATGTTTAAGCTCTTGCATCATATACTTTGCACCCATTAATGAAGAAACACTTAGAGCTTGCTAATTTGGTTTGCATATTTGGTTTCTCTAGAGTCTAGATAATATCTAGTATTGAGTTTTGAACAACAAGGAAGACGGTGTAGAGTCTTATAATGTTTACAATATGTCTTTTATGTGAGTTTTGCTGTACCGTTCATCCTTGTGTTTGTTTCAAATAACCTTGCTAGCCTAAACCTTGTATCGAGAGGGAATACTTCTCATGCATCCAAAATACTTGAGCCAACCACTATGCCATTTGTGTCCACCATACCTACCTACTACATGGTATTTATCCGCCATTCCAAAGTAAATTGCTTGAGTGCTACCTTTAAAATTCCATCATTCACCTTTGCAATATATAGCTCATGGGACAAATAGCTTAAAAACTATTGTGGTATTGAATATGTACTTATGCACTTTATCTCTTATTAAGTTGCTTGTTGTGCGATAACCATGCTTCGGGGACGCCATCAACTATTCTTTGTTGAATATCATGTGAGTTGCTATGCATGTCCGTCTTGTCCGAAGTAAGAGAGATCTACCACCTTTATGGTTGGAGCATGCATATTGTTAGAGAAGAACATTGGGCCGCTAACTAAAGCCATGATTCATGGTGGAAGTTTCAGTTTTGGACATATATCCTCAATCTCATATGAGAATAATAATTGTTGCCACATGCTTATGCATTAAAGAGGAGTCCATTATCTGTTGTCCATGTTGTCCCGGTATGGATGTCTAAGTTGAGAATAATCAAAAGCGAGAAATCCAAAATGCGAGCTTTCTCCTTAGACCTTTGTACGAGGCGGCATGGAGGTACCCCATTGTGACACTTGGTTAAAACATGTGTATTGCAATGATCCGGTAGTCCAAGCTAATTAGGACAAGGTGCGGGCACTATTAGTATACTATGCATGAGACTTGCAACTTGTAAGATATAATTTACATGATACATGTGCTTTATTACTACCGTTGACAAAATTGTTTCATGTTTTCAAAACCAAAGCTCTAGCACAAATATAGCAATCGATGCTTTCCTCTTTGAAGGACCATTCTTTTACTTTTATGTTGAGTCAGTTCACCTATCTCTCTCCACCTCAAGAAGCAAACACTTGTGTGAACTGTGCATTGATTCCTACATACTTGCGTATTGTACTTGTTATATTACTCTATGTTGACAATTATCCATGAGATATACATGTTACAAGTTGAAAGCAACCGCTGAAACTTAATCTTCCTTTGTGTTGCTTCAACACCTTTACTATGATTTATTGCTTTATGAGTTAACTCTTATGCAAGACTTATTAATGCTTGTCTTGAAGTACTATTCATGAAAAGTCTTTGCTTTATGATTCACTTGTTTACTCATGTCATTACCATTGTTTTGATCGCTGCATCCACTACATATGTTTACAAATAGTATGATCAAGGTTATGATGGCATATCACTTCAGAAATTATCTTTGTTATCGTTTTACCTGCTTGGGGATGCTTGATACGTCTCCGACGTATCGATAATTTCTTATGTTCTATGCCATATTATTGATGATACCTACATGTTTT
Source organism: Lolium rigidum (assembly GCF_022539505.1). Classification (NCBI taxonomy): domain Eukaryota; kingdom Viridiplantae; phylum Streptophyta; class Magnoliopsida; order Poales; family Poaceae; genus Lolium; species Lolium rigidum. Next base: position 51,476 of record NW_025899978.1, on the reverse strand, counting down.
ATGCACACTTTATGTCATATTCGTGCATTTTCGGAACTAACCTATTAACAAGATGCCGAAGTGCCAGTTCCTGTTTTCTGCTGTTTTTGGTTTCAGAAATCCTAGTAACGAAATATTCTCGGAATCGGACGAAATCAAGACCCAGGGTCCTATTTTTCCCGGAGCCTTCCAGAACACTCGAGAGCCGCCAGAGGGAAGCCCTGGGGGCTCCACACCACACCCTGGCGCGGCCAGAGGGGGCCGCGCCGCCCTATGGTGTGGGCCCCCGAGCCCCCTCCGAGGCTGCCCTTCCGCCTATTTAAAGCCTCCGTCGCGAAAACCCCGATACGAAGAACCACGATACGGAAAACCTTCCGGAGCCGCCGCCATCGCGAAGCCAAGATCCGGGGGACAGGAGTCTCCGTTCCGGCACCCTGCCGGAGCGGGGAAGTGCCCCGGAAGGCTTCTCCATCGACACCGCTGCCATCTCCACCGCCATCTTCATCACCGCTGCTGCTCCCATGAGGAGGGAGTAGTTCTCCATCGAGGCTCGGGGCTGTACCGGTAGCTATGTGGTTAATCTCTCTCCTATGTACTTCAATACAATAATCTCATGAGCTGCCTTACATGATTGAGATTCATATGATGATGCTTGTAATCTAGATGTCACTATGCTAGTCAAGTGAGTTTTACTTATGTGATCTCCGGAGACTCCTTGTCCCACGTGTGTAAAGGTGACAGTGTGTGCACCGTGTGGGTCTCTTAGGCTATATTTCACGGAATACTTATTCACTGTTGAATGGCATAGTGAGGTGCTTATTTATATCTCTTTATGATTGCAATGTGTTTGTATCACAATTTATCTATGTGCTACTCTAGCAATGTTATTAAAGTAGTTTTATTCCTCCCGCACGTGTGCAAAGGTGACAGTGTGTGCACCGTGTTAGTACTTGGTTTATGCTATGATCATGATCTCTTGTAGATTGCGAAGTTAACTATTGCTATGATAATATTGATGTGATCTATTCCTCCTACATATGCATGAAGGTGACAGTGTGCATGCTATGCTAGTACTTGGTTTAGTCTTTTGATCTATCTTACACTAAAGGTTACTAAAATATGAGCATTATTGTGGAGCTTGTTAACTCCGGCATTGAGGGTTCGTGTAATCCTACGCAATGTGTTCATCATCCAACAAGAGTGTAGAGTATGCATTTATCTATTCCGTTATGTGATCAATGTTGAGAGTGTCCACTAGTGAAAGTGTAATCCCTAGGCCTTGTTCCTAAATATCGCTATCGCTGTTTGTTTACTTGTTTTCTTGCGTTACTACTGCTGCGTTATCACTCGCTTGTTTACTTGTCCTGGGCAAAGCACTTTTCCGGTGCCGTTGCTACTACTTATTCATACCACCTGTATTTCACTATCTCTTCGCCGAACTAGTGCACCTATTAGGTGTGTTGGGGACACAAGAGACTTCTTGCTTTGTGGTTGCGGGGTTGCATGAGAGGGATATCTTTGACCTCTTCCTCCCTGAGATCGATAAACCTTGGGTGATCCACTTAAGGGAAACTTGCTGCTGTTCTACAAACCTCTGCTCTTGGAGGCCCAACACTGTCTACAAGAATAGAAGCTCCCGTAGACATCAAGTATGACGAGGAAACATCACAAAAAGGTCGGGAGGATGATATGGATGCACTCGATGAAGCTCGAGATGAAGTACTGTCACGAGTTACCAAGTACCAGCAAGATCTGAAGAATTACCACAGTCGACGATTACGGCCCAGATCTTTCCAGGTCGGCGATTTGGTTTTACGGCTCAACCAGCAAAGTACTGAGAAGCTCGAGTCACCATGGTTGGGACCTTACGTCGTCACGGAAGTCATCGACGGAGGAGCGTACAGGATCAAGGACAAGAAGACAGGGGTTCCCGAGAAAAACCCCTGGAACGTGGCACAGCTCAGGCGGTTCTACGCCTAGAGTCGAAATATAGTCCTCCTTTGTAAAAATACAATGTACTGAAACGCCCGCGAGTTTTCAGACGCACTCTTTTCCTTTTCGGGGCACCGAGTGGGGCCGGAAAGGTTTTTAATGAGGCGGGCTCGCGGTGCTGCAATATAATAAAGATAGTGGAGATATACTTCTCATTTTTCGACACGCTCGGGGGCTCAATGCCTTCAAGTTACTAAATATATACAATATAGATAAACTAGACTCACCGAAATATTTCGCCTTGGTACAAGAATACCTCGCCAAATAGAATATCGGAAGATAGCAACTATAAATATAGTATACTCGTCAAAAGTCTATTGCTTTGGTCTAAAAACCTCGCAACAAAAATATAGAACGTCACAACCTAGACACTCGGGGGCTCGTGTCCATCGACAGCAAAATATATATATTTCCTCGCAATAAGAGAAAAATCTTCGGGATAACAAAACAGTATAAGTTCCAGCCAAAGGCTCGGGGGCTTGACGATCAAAAATAGAAATAATACATATTTACAGAGATGACAGCTTTACAATATAAATCATGTCTACAAAGACATATCAATGGTGAACCTACAGCAAGAATAAGGAAAAAATCCTCAATGGATACCTAGCACATGGTCTATGGTCGTTCGTTCATTGGACGGACGAGTACTATGCTCGGCATAGCTACCCTTCACAAAGAACTCAGCATCCATCCGAAGAAGTTCATCCATCGTATCTTCGGCCACAGGAGTCACCAGATCATCAATTTTGCCCACGTTCCTCTTTTTCTTCGACATTTTGGCCAGGCACGTAGGAACAATTTGATCCAAGGGCAATTTTGGATGGCAAATTTTTATCATCATCATAGCGAATCTTGCGCCAGCAGACAGTTGAGCCCGCACAAAGCCATGGATTCGAGGAGCATCTCGAAATTTTTCCATTAGTGCAGGAAGAGTTTCTGGAATCTTGTTGCGAGGGAACATGGTTCCATAAACTAAGAATAAAGTCCTTGTACAGAAGTCAAGGAAGTCACGGACCTGAACCGCGCGGTCTTGAAATCTGACAATTTGGCGGGTACGCTCAGGAGTGACCCAAAAGTTAGAGCCATGTTGTGCAGCCAGTCTGAGCAAAACATTGGTTCGAGCTTCAACACGTTGATCTTCGGCAGCAGTATCCAAAAATGAGCCTGGTACAGCAAACAAACTGTCAAGGAAGGAAGAATAGCGGCAATAATATCCAGCATGGTTATGAACAGGAAATGTACCTGTCATGTCCAGGCTGGCGTCAGTCATTAGCTGAAGCATATAATTTTCTCGAGAGGAAGCTTCGGTAGCCTCAGCAACAGCAGCATCCTTCGCAGCAATGGCTTCTCTTGCCTGTTGAAGAGCAATGTTCTCTCTCTCTCAGATGCCTGTCGAGATTGTTCCATCATCACAAGAGTTTGTTTTTTCATAGATTGAAGTTGTTGACGCAATTCTTGCAAATCTTGTGACAAATGTTGTCCCAAAGAACCGTCGACAAAGTTATCATTGACTAGTGTTTTCTTCGAGAAGGAAGAAGCAGGAGAAGTATCGGCAGAATGGGGATCAGCAGAGTAGTTATCAAATATCAACTGGAAAAGAAAATTCAAATATCAAAGGACTGCACAAGATAGAATTCCATTGCTCTTCAAGAAATTTACATGGATATTACAGAAGGAGTTCTTCAAAAGTACTAAGGTAATTGTCGCCAAAACTCATATGGCGACAACAGCTAAAGAAACAGGAAAAATAAAAAGAAAGAGCATTTAACTAGACCTCCGGCTTTGATGAGCTAGGAGTTGAAGATGGCTTGATCCCGAGATAGGACAGGATTTTCTTCGTGTTGAATTTTGCCGCCTTGATCAATGATCGCCACTTTGTCTGTTCTATCTGCTCCGTGTCGCCTACTTTCGCCCAGTCGATAGTTTGCTGGCTATCAGCGGCCAAGGCAACAGTGCTTTCAACAGCAACTTTCATGTTCTCCTGGCGCATCTTCAGTCCAAGATCTTCTGGTGGATTAAAACACTTGGCAAGAGCAAGGAAAGTCGCGGGTTCCTCTTTCTTCGGGAAGAAATAGGGGAAGAGTCGCGACAACCCGGATTTAGCTTGATCAATGCCCTCGCGTGCTTCCGTTCCATGAAACTCAAGGAATGCAATGGCATCAAGAAGAGGATCGTTGTCGGGATCTTCAAGTTCAAATTCTTGAGATGTTTTACCTGTCAAGATAAAAACTTATTGATCAACAAACGAGTGAAAGAAAGAAAGTCGAAAGGATGTGAAGTGGTTCAGATACTTACTGACAAAGCGACGGTTTTGCGACCTTACGCGCTTAATGATCGCTTCCTCGCGAGCAGATTGTGCGGTTATATGCTCGCTCAGCGAAGTTTCGGCATCGTGAAGTCTCTTCCTAAGATCTTCGACACCAGCAGCTTCGGCCTTGGCCTTGTCAGCCTCTGCTCTAGCTTGGATAGCATCTGATTCGGCCTTCTTACGAGCCACTTCACTTTGCTCTAATTCTTGAGCAAGTGTATTGGCACGTTTGTTGACCTCTGTCAGTTTTTCTGCCAAGAAAGTTAAATTTCGTTAAAAACATCGACAACACAGGCGTAAGAAGGCAAGGGCAAAAAGAAGCAGCAAGGCATTACCTTCAGTTTTACTCGCATACTCACGATACCCAATGAATTGGGCACCTATACGAATAAGCTCTTTGATCATAGGCTGTCAAAGAAGGATAAAGAAAGAAAATGTCGGTATGGGAAAATTATGATGGCATAAGGAAGCAAACAGAGGAAATAAATACAGTGACAAGAAAGTGAATAACTTACATCATCCAAGAGAGGGTTAGCGGAGTTACTCAATTGGAGAGTAGGCTCCGGGATTGTTTCAACCCTTGCCCTTTTCGGTGAAGGGACAAGGGGGCTCGAAGGAGGAGTAGAAGCGCTGACGTTTTGTTGAGGAGGCGAGGATTCTTCTCCTTCAACTGGCGTCTCCAAAACAACTAGAGTATGTGACGTACTCGTTCGAGCAGCCACATCAAAAGCTGGTACTTCTTCCTCATCATCACTGCGATTAAATGCTGGCAGCATAAAAAGCAAGGTAGAGAAAAATCTTCGAGTACAAAAATAAAAATAAAAAAGAGGTGACTTACGAACTGATGAGGGCCTCAAGGTATGGATCATAAGCTGCCTTCTGATGTGAAGGAACAGTTTCTTCGGCTTTGGAGGTGCCGGAGTCTTCGACATCATTCCTTTTCCTTTTGTTCTTTGGAGAAACAGCAGGAGGAGGAGATTGTGCCGACGCAGTACCTTCAGAGGCAGCTTCCTTTTCAACAGATCCCGCAGATTTTCGAGAATCCGTGGGTTCATTCACAAAAGAGGGGGCATCTTGGTTGTCGTCGTTGACAACGGCCCTTTCCTCGACTTCTCCACCCTCAGGAAGGGGAGGAAGCGTGATAAGATTTGGATGGTTCTATATAAAAACAGGGGAAGATGTCAAAAAAAGGAGTTATAAAAAAAATAGCAAGGCAATAACAAGTCAATCGACAAAGTTTACCTTGGGAAGCGCATTGCTAGCGCTGTACTGTTTTACACGACAAGAAGAAGGGACAGAATCTTTTTCGTTGAGAGAAGAGATTTTTCGGACAAGCTTTTCTAAATCCTTGACCTCCAAATCCACCGACAACCGATCTGCGTCTTCGTCGCCGGCATACTTCCGGAGAGGGTTTTTGCGAGCCCGAAGAGGCTGCACTGCGGTCCTAAGAAAATACGCTGTAATTTGGATACCCGACAACTCTTTGCCGCGAGTATTTTACAACTCATGGATGCGAGTCATCGGGGCCTCTCGTCGAAGTTTTTCTTCCTCGGTAGCCTCTGCATCCCAGGAACGGCGGCGAAGGATTTTCTCGGCACCATCGAAAGGAGGGATGTTGTCTTCAGCACATCCATGGTTCTCCTCCTGAATATACAACCACTTCTTGCGCCACCCTTGAACTGAGTCAGGGAGTTTGACGTCGAAGTAATCGACTGTGGGGCGAACAGAAATAACAACGCCGCCTATATTATAGGCGATATTGGGAGAGCCATTGCGGCGACAAAAGAAAATGCGCTTCCATAGCGCCCAGTTAGGCTGAACGCCAAGGAAGGCCTCGCAGAGGGTGATGAAAATGGAGATATGAAGGATAGAGTTGGGTGTGAGGTGGTGAAGTTGAAGACCATAAACAAAAAGCAATCCATGGAGGAAAGGATGAATAGGGGCGGAAAGACCGCGAATGAGATGGTCGACGAAGCTTACCCGATACCCCATTGGAGGAGTTGGGTAGCTTTCTTCACTAGGGAAGCATAGGGCCTTGGGTTTCTTGTTAATCCCCAGCTTCTTCAAGAGATTGATGTCCTGGGTGGAAATTTTGGACCTTTCCCACTCCGCGCTTCCCAGATCCGCGGCGGCCATTGACGATTCAGGCATGTTGTGCCTGGTCAATCGACGCGGTGGCATCAACAATGGCGCAGGAATGCAGCTTGGAGAAGATAAGCTTAAGGAATTGAGGGGCGCAGGAGGAGGTTCTGCAGAGGAGAGCAGGAGAACGGCGCGAGCGGAAGTGCTCGAGGAAGAAGAAGGAGATCTTATATAGAGGTGCGGCGAAGCGGCGAACCGTAGGATGGAAAAAGTGTGCGGCAGATGATAACCACGTGGAAACAAGGGTAAAAAAGTATTTTAACACTGGAGAAGTTACGGTACGTGCGCCAGGAAAAGCGGAGAACGTGTGTCCCCCACTTACACGACGTGTCAAGATAATGGATAATTTGGGCCCGCAGGGCAGCGGGAGAAAACTTCTCGCGATTTCTGGACTTACAATCGTGGCTATCGTCAGCAATAATGTCACCTTGGCAGAAAGAAAAATTCGACTCAACAGTTGCATCAAACGGCGACATGCAAGAATATTGAAGAGCCTTTGATCAAATACAAGTTTTTGGTCAAATGCTCGGGGGCTACTTTTGAAAAGATCAAGAAAGACAAGATAGAAATGGCGTGAGCCTATGATCAAATACAAATATGTGTTCATAGCCTCGGGGGCTACTCCCATCGGGAGCGCTGTTCGCGCACCCGAGAAATTATAAAACTTCGGGAGAGAAAGAAAATATAGCGGCATAAAGCGTGGAGCCTACAACCAAGCACAAGTCCTTGGCTGTAGCCTCGGGGGCTACTCCCATCGGGAGCGCTGTTCGCGCACCCGAGAAATTATAAAACTTCGGGAGAGAAAGAAAATATAGCGGCATAAAGCGTGGAGCCTACAACCAAGCACAAGTCCTTGGCTGTAGCCTCGGGGGATACTCCCATCGGGAACGCTGTACGCGTGCCCGATGAAATTATAAAAAAGAAAGATAGAATGAAAAGAAGAAAGATAGAAGAGCAAAAGAGTATATTTCGAGTTATAAGTAACTCTGCATATACTCCCATCGGGAGAGCAATATAAGTCATCTTTGACTCGATAAAATGTGTCATTCCATCAGCCGAATAAGCACTCGACAATATATTCTCAGAACGCCGAAGTTGCGATCAATTTCTGAATGCCGCAAAACTTTGCGAAGGTAAGACCCCAATCCATTACGTGAGGCGTGGCGCCGTCTCGACGTCGGTTTGCTACTTTTATCCGTATCAATAGATATGAAGAAAAATCCTAACGGACGCGTTAGGTACCCGATAAATATGACTCGGGACTCGACGGAATGGTAAGACCTTAAGCGGCACTCGTCGAAGTTTACACCGATATCCCGAAATCATGTCCAGGGACGTGATTTTGAAGTAGGTTTTTGCGGATTGCCACTAGAGCAGTTAACTAGTACCTGATCCGTCAGATGAACCAGCCCCAACTACCATTATCCCTGTACAATATAGAAATTCATGTGAAGAAATATAGAAAAGTTTAAGTTGTCGAGTAAAAATAAACAGTGGAGATTTTCCCTGATTCTACGATTCAAGCAAAATCTCGGGGGCTACTGACATAGGCATCCCCAATGGGCCTGCCGAAGATAGTACCCGGGGTTTATTGAAGGCCCACTACTCGAAGAATAAGAAGATTCGGAAGCCCAAGATATTGTTAAGGAAAGCTAGAGTTGTAATAGGAAGTAATATTTGTAATCTTGCGGGAGGAGTTAGACACCTTCCCGGACTCTGTAACTTGTACAATGCGAATCCCTCGGCACCACCTCCTATATAAGGGGGGGTCGAGGGACAAAGAGATCATCGAATCATTGTTTCTCAAACTCTAGTTTCATAATCGTCGAGTACTTTTCGGCTGAAACCTTCGAGATCTACTTGCCCTCTACTTCCAACGAAACCCTAGTCTACAACCCGTAGGCATTGATAAGTTAATCCCTTGTCACCATGTCCTGCCTCGCGCCGCACTCGGCGTCCTTCCTCCCAAACACCTCCTCGCAGGCCTACTACACCGACGCCGCCATCGCGCGCGCTGCACTACTCCATGCCCGACCACTACTCCCCGGCCACCGCCTCCACCTCCTCCCCGTCCTCCTCCTCCTCCCTCCTCGCCGACCTCCCCTACTCCGACGGCACCAACTGGTTCGCCTCCACCGCGCCCGCCCTCCACGCCCGCCGGCGCCACGACGACGTCAAACAAGAGGCGGCTGGGCCTGGAGCGGCATTTCCTCGAACACCCTAAGGGTGGTGTCGACGCCGCCACAGACCGTGTCTTGGCGTCGCCGGCGTGGGCGTCTGCGGCAGGGCGTCTGCGGCGGGGCGTCTGCGGCGGGGGCGTGGGCGTCTACAGCATCGGCGAGGGCGTGAGCGTGGCCGCGTGGCGACGCGGCATCGGCGGTGCCGGCGCCGGACACGGACTGCGGCAGGGCGTGCGAGCGGGGGACGGAAGAAAGAAGGGGAGGGGCGGCGGACTAACCTGCGGAGCGCGGCGGACGGCGACGGCGTAGCTGCGGATGGCGGCGCGGCGTGGCTCGGACGGCGGCGCGGCGTGGCTCGGACGGCGGCGCGGCGTGGCTGCGGACGGCGGCGCGAATTCTCTCTCTATGGCGTTTGATGTCGATTTGGGGATTTTCGTGCGCGCGCTAAGTGTAATACAGGGGAGGAGCCTTTGGTACCGGTTGGTGGTACCAACCGGTACCAAAGGTTTTTCTTTTTTCTTTTTTCCTTTACTGTTTTCTTTTCTTTTGCTGTTTCTATTCTATTTCTTTTTTCTTTTCTGTTTTCTTTTCTTTTCTGTTTCTGTTTTCTTTTTTATTTCTTTTTCTTTTTCCATTTGTTTTATTTTCTATTTCTTTTCTATAACCTTTTTTATATTTCTTTCTATTTCTTTTTTCTTTTCTGTTTCTTCTTTCTTTTCTGTTTCTTTTTATTTTCTTTTGTGTTTCTTTTATTTTCTTTTTCTTTTCTTTTGTGTTTCTTTTCTTTTCTTTTCTTTTCTATTTCTTTTCTTTTCTATTTGTTTTCTATTTCTTTTTCTTTTTTCCATTTGTTTTCTTTTCTATTTCTTTTCTATAACCTTTTTTATATTTCTTTCTATTTCTTTTCTATATATTTTCTATTTCTATTCTTTACTCCCGCCACGTACGACGTCTCGCGGGAAACTTTTCCGCCATGACGCCGCACGGGAGAAAAAATGCGGAAAAGAAATGGCGGAAATAAATTTTTATTACGATTGAACTCGAAATAAAAGTACATAGCTAAACTGAAAATTAAGATAGAGTGCCAGATTTGACTGTTGGAGTCATTCAGTCATACTCGTGCCTAGCCCTATAGTAGTCGCCACTGTAGTCGTCGTAGTCGTCGTCATCATCGTCGCTGGCATCGGGGTCGCGGTAGTCGAACCTCGGCGGGAGAGCACGCGTGGGCTGGGACTGAGGGTAGCGTAGGCGGGGGCCACGGTAGGCCATGACGCCCTGGAGAGTCCGACCGCGCCACCACAGCCGACGGCCGGCCTCGTTGAAGTTCGAAGGAGGTGGGCCGCCCTCCTCGTGCCTGGCAAGCGCCCTCTCACGCCGATTGATGAAGAAGCTTTCCCAAGTCGGGCTGTAGTCGGGATGCCACTCGGGATTCCTCCGCTGCTCCGGCGTGAGCTCGAAGTAGTAGTGGTTTGTGATGGCCATCTCGCGCGCCACACCTAGAGGGACCGGAGGGACCGGTACGCCTCCGACGCTTAGCAACCAGCCGGTCGGGACGCGGTAGCCGGCGGGCAGGGGTAGTTCGAGGCGCAAAGCGCCTCCGCCTCCTGGGGGGGTTAGAGATGCGATGGAAGCCATGGGAGAGAATGATGAGGTTTGCAGATATGAGTCTAGATGTGATATGTAAATGGTGGCCAAGCCTACAGCTTTAGTACCGGTTGGTGGGTGCAACCGGTACTAAAGCTGTCGGCAGGATAAGGACGCCCTGCTCGATGAGCTAAAGTATGTAGCACACGACGCCCTGTCGGTGGGATAAGGACACGTGGGTAACCTTTAGTACCGGTTGGTGGGTGCAACCGGTACTAAAGTTGTCGGCAGGATAAGGACGCCCTGCTCGATGAGCTAAAGTATGTAGCGCACGACGCCCTGTCGGAGGAAGAAGAAGACAAAGTAGAAGCGGCGCCGTGCCTATAAAAGGAGCATTGATACACCATGGGAAGCAGCTCAACAAGCCAACATGGATGGAGAGTTTCATCACCATGGATGGAGGAAAGGGTTGGGAAATCTCCGTGGCGGAACTTGTCGAAGATGCCCTTGGTGCACACGCCCTATGGCATCTTCGGAAGTTCCGCCTCGGAAATTTTTTCCTGCAAGCCCGTGGAAGACTCCATCTCCTCTAACAATGTTGGGGAAAGGGTTGGGAAATCTCTCGTGGCGGAACTTCTCGAATATGCCCTTGGTGCACATGCCCTATATATGGCATATTCGGAAGTTCCGCCTCGGAAAAATTTCCCTGCAAGCCCATGAAAGACTCCATCTCCTCTAACAATGTTGGGGAAAGGGTTGGGAAATCTCCCGTGGCGGAACTTGTCGAAGATGCCCTTGGTGCACACGCCCTATGGCATCTTCGGAAGTTCCGCCTCGGAAAAATTTCCCTGCAAGCCCGTGAAAGACTCCATCTCCTCTAACAATGTTGGGGAAAGGGTTGGGAAATCTCCCGTGGCGGAACTTCTCGAATATGCCCTTGGTGCACATGCCTTATATATGGCATATTCGGAAGTTCCGCCTCGGAAAAATTTCCCTGCAAGCCCGTGAAAGCTACTTAACTAGTAAAACAAGCCAACCATCTCCATTGTTAATATCTTACATACAGTAACATCATTACACAAAAGTGATTTCCATATTGAGATACACAAGTTATGATCCCTATATGTAGCTAGCTAGTCTTCCGAGTTTTCTTCGTCTGTTTCCCTTTCTTCTTCTTGCGACGCAACCATGGACAATCTTCATTGTTTAAGATGATGCTTGGGTCAATTTTTACCTTGAAGGGTGGAATATCGTCAAACTTATTATAATCTTCCGACATGTCTGTCTTGTCCTCTACTCCCACGATGTTTCTTTTTCTCGAAAGAACTATGTGCCGCTTTGGCTCATCGTATGATGTGTCCTCTTGCCTTTCTTTTCTTTTTTTTCGGTTTGCTAGACATATCCTTCACATAAAAAACCTGAGCCACTTCATCGGCTAGGACGAATGGTTCGGTGTCGTACCCTAGATTCTTGAAATCCACTTGTAGTCATTCCGTATCGCGGGTCTACCTGTACCCCGTCTTTCGAGGTTGAACCATTTGCACCGGAACAAAGGGACCTTGAAATTAGGTCCATAGTCAAGTTCCCATATCTCCTCTATGTACCCATAATATGTGACCTTGTTCCCATTGCCATCTTCTCGCATCAAAGCGGACACCACTGTTTTGGTTGGTGCTCTTTTTGTCTTGGGCGAAAGTGTAAAATGTGTTCCCATTAATCTCGTACCCTTGAAAAGTCGATATAGTAGAAGATGGTTGCTTGGCCAACAAGTACAGCTGCTCGTCATCGGTGACATTCATGAGACGTGTTTGCAACCAACCGCCGAAAGTCTTCATGTGTTCTCCATCAATCCAATCTTCACGTTGCTCCGGGTATTTAGAGCGTAAGATATCCTTGTGTTCCTCTTTGTACGGAGCCACCAAGATGGAATTATGTAGAACTGTGTAGTGTACTTGAGTGAAAGAATGTCCGTCCATACACGTTGCTGATTTCTTTCCTAGCGTGCCTTTTCCACGCAGTCTCCCCTCATAGCGCGATTCAGGAACACCGATCGGCTTAAGGTCAGGAATAAAGTCAACACAAAACTCAAGGACCTCCTCTGTTCCATAGCCCTTGGAGATGCTTCCTTCCGGCCTAGCACGGTTATGAACGTACTTCTTTAAGACTCCCATGAATCTCTCAAAGGGGAACATGTTGTGTAGAAATACGGGACCGAGAACGCCAATCTCTTCGACCGGGTGAACTAGGAGATGTGTCATAATATTGAAGAAGGATGGTGGGAACACCAACTCGAAGCCGACTAGACATTGGACCACATCCTTCCGTAAATTTTGTAGAGTAAGTGGATTGATCACCTTCCGAGAAATTGCATTGAGGAACGCACATAGCTTCACAATGGGTACTCGAACATTTTCCGGCAGAAGCCCCCTCAATGCAACCGGAAGTAATTGTGTCATAATCACGTGGCAGTCATGAGACTTTAGGTTTTGAAACTTTTTCTCCGACATGTTTATTATTCCCTTTATATTCGACGAGAAGCCAGACGGGGCCTTGATGCTACTCAGGACTTCAAAAAAGATCTCCTTCTCCTCTTTGGTAAGAGCGTAGCTGGCAGGACCTTGATACTTCTCCGGATTCAGGTTGTTTCCTTCGTGGATACTTTGCTGGTCCTGCCGTGCATCCGGTGTATCTTTTGTCTTCCCATACACGCCCAAGAAGTTTAGCAGGTTCACGCAAAGATTTTTCGTCACGTGCATCACGTCGATTGCGAGTGAACCTCTAAGAATTTCCGATGAGGGTAGCTCCCAAAATATCGACTTCTTCTTCCACATGGGTACGTGTCCGTCAACATCATGCGGAACAGATTGTCCGCCGGGACCCTTTCCAAAGATCACTTTTAAATCCTTGACCATATCATATATAACTTCCCCGAGTAGGGCGGGTAGGCTTCGTTCGGTTATCCGCCTCACCTCCGAAATGCTTTCCTCTCTTTCTTACGTGATGGTGTTTTGGAAGAAATCGACGATGCCCCGGTACACATTCTTGTTTCCCAAATAATTACTGTCGGTCTCACCTAAACAGGTGTGTGCATGCATTGTATCCCTTGTTTGACTGCCTCGAAATGTTACCAAGAGCGAGGCCAATCATTGATGGTTACAAATAACAACGCTCGTAGGTTAAATTCCTTTTGTTCGTGCTCATCCCACACGGTACACCTTCGTCACGCCACAACTCTAAAAGTTCTTCAACCAATGGCCTCGGGTACACATCAATGTCGTTGCTCGGGTTGCTTCGGGCCCTGGATGAGCACCGGCATCATAATGAACTTCCGCTTCATGCACAACCAAGGAGGAAGGTTATAGATACATAGAGTCACCGGCCAGGTGCTATGACTGGAGCTCGCTCCCGAAAGGATTAAAGCCATCCGTACTTAGACCAAATCTTAAGTTCCTTGCGTCATCCGAAAATGACTTGAACTCTTTGTCGATTTTTCTCCACTGCGACCCGTCGGCGGGGTGTCTCGACATCACATCTTTCTTACGGTCCTCTTTGTGCCATCGCAACAACTTGGCATGCTCTTTGTTCCGGAACAAACGTTTCAACCGTGGTATTATAGGAGCATACCACATCACCTTCGCAGGAACCCTCTTCCCGGGGGTGGACTCGCCCTCAACATCGCCGGGGTCATCTCGCCCGATCTTATACCTCAATGCACTACATACCGGGCATGCATTCAAATTCTCGTACTCCCCGCGGTAGAGGATGCGGTCATTGATGCATGCATGTATCTTCCGCACCTCTAATCCTAGAGGGCGGACAACCTTCTTTGCTTCGTACGTGCTAGAGGGCAACACGTTCTCCCCCGGAAGCATCTTCTTTATTATTTGCGAGCAACTTTTCAAATCCCTTGTCGAAGTACCATTCTCTCGCCTTCCATCGCAAGCAATTCCAGCGTGGTACCCAGACTTTTTCCGACCATTTTCGCAATTTGGGTACAACAGTTTGTTGTGATCCTCTAACATTTTCTCCAACTTCAACCTCTCCTTTTCATTTCCGCAGTTCATCTTCGCATCAAGAATGGCCCGACCCAAATCGTCATCCGGGTCATCAAAAATCGGCTCATCGAAAATGGGCTCTTCTTCAGCTTCGTCTTCCCCCATTCTACTATCACCGTCTTCAGTGAATAAGGGATAGTTGTCACTATCCTCTTCTTCTTCGTTGTCTTCCAATATAACCCCTCTTTCTCCGTGCTTGGTCCAACAATTATAGCTGGGCATGAAACCGTTCTCCAGCAGGTGGACGTGAAGGGTCTTCGAGGTAGAGTAATCCTTCATATTCTTACGGGAACTACATGGACAATACATGAAACCATTCGACCGCCTGTTTGCCTCAGCCACGTTGAGAAAATAATGCATGCCATTAATGAACTCGGGATGGCACCGGTCACCGTACATCCATTGTCGACTCATCTGCATTTTATATGTATATCAAAAATCATTAAGTACACAACATCGTGGATATATGAGTGACCAACTTAATTAATATTCAAGTTCATCACATAAAACTAAGTTTTTTTATAAAAAAGAAGAGGCTCACCGAGGTTGTACGGTACCGGCTAGGGGACGACGCTGGCGATCGACGACGGTGAGGACGGGGATGATACTAATTAAAACCTACAAAATATACCATAATTTCAGCTCAAATTGATTATAAAAAAAGTAAAATCCCTAACTTAGGCATTTCATCAAACACCTTGCTAGCACTAGAAAAATAGTACGAGTTAAACTACCAAAGAAATGAGCTAAATTAGGAACGCCGGAAGAAAGGATGATATTGCTAACCCTTGGATAGATGGAGGTCGTTAATCTTGTTAAAATGGTGGAGAAAGAATGAAAATTTGTTGGAGTGTGAGAGGTGCAAAAGTTTTAGAAATGTGAGAGAGATGAAAATGAGAATGGATCGGGGGCGGGGGAGGGGCAGTGAGCATATGAGGCACCCTTTTGTACCGGTTGCTAACACAAGCCGGTACCAAAGGTCCAACCTTGGCCCCACCCTCACCTGCCATTCTGGCCGAAGACCTTTCGTACCGGTTCCTAACACGAACCGGTACGAAAGCTCGTAACGAACCGGTACGAATGCCTGAGCGTCCGAACCGGTACAAATGCCACCTTTAATACCGGTTCGTAAGGGAACCGGTATTAAAGTCTTAGATGGATGAGAGGTTTTCTACTAGTGTGGAGACTAAACTGGTCAAATAACTTAAATACTAACCGATCGGGAAGTTTAACCATGAGTAAGTACTTTAACTAGAGATTAAGTGTAATTAGATACTAAACTGGTCAAATAATTCAAATACTAAAAATTTCAAAAAATATATATATAATAACAATAAATAGAAAAGACAAAATAAAGGTTTTACAGTGCTCGACTACACTCAGCGCGTGGAGATCTTTAGGCTAAAAGGTCCTCTAGCGTTAATGCACAATCATAGACCACGTGGAAGCCTTAAGTTCCGATTTGTAGCAAACTAAGACTAAAGAGGAGAGCCTGTAGCCCCGATTCCATAGTCTCAATTAGAAAACTGAGACTAAAACCCATTTCTAACCGGAACTAAAGACCATTTTTGTACTAGTGCACGAATCAAGGGTGCTGTCATTAAATCATCGGCATCCTGCTTTACCGATTTTCCTCGTGGCCAAATGTATGTTACATGTTCTAGCGGGGATTCAGTTATTCCACAACGTCCATGTGGTTTTTACTGAAGACGGGAGTCAAGCACATATCTTCAAATTTGATGACACCGCTACATGTTTCTCGTTATAGGCGGGGCCATCGTCTGTCGATGCAAGTGTGTAGCTTAACGAAACATGAATTTGATGACATCACAAGAACAATCGCGGAGGCCTATATATATGCACCCCTTCTGTTTTAAAATAAGCTCTACAACTTTATCTGGATGCGAATATATCTATTCCTTGTTAAGTCTATATTTATTTCTTAGCCATTCGATTTACTTATATGACAGTTGCAAATAGGTTAGAACTGGTATTCTCTCGTTTTCACATAGGTGGACTTGAAGCTCGAGGCACTTCTACCCCTAAAGGTAGAAATGCTCAAACTGAGCCGAATAATTCACGCTGCCTATCTATGGCACATGCAGCAGCAAATGGGCAAACCTAGTTAGTATTTCTCCTTTTTTTTTCCGGAACAAACATGATCACGTAGTACGTGACTCCATTCCTCCCTCGCAGGCTCGCAGCTGCAGGCTGCAGCATGCTCCCCCCCCCCCCCCCCCCCACACCCAGCGACCTGGCCGCACGGAGTGACGCCGCGGGCTGGGCGGTGGTCCTCCGGCCGGCGAGCCCATGCACGGCCGTCACCGTCACTCACTCGCATCAGCAGCGTCCACCGCGTAATAAGCTTATAAGCACTTAATATGAAACTTACACTATGCGTATTTGAGCAATTATCCAATCTTAAAATAAATTTTCACAAGAGTGATTATTTTTTGTTTTGAAAAAGCAAATGATAAGGAAGATGATTACATAATTCTTTTCGGTTGTGAGGCTACAGCTCTCCCATTTAGATACTTGGGGATACGAATCCACTTCCGAAGACAGAAAAATAGCGAATGGAAATTTGTGGAAGACCACTGTTTAGGATAACTTCTATCAAATGGGGATCGCCTAATTCTTATCAATTATGTCCTAGAAAATCTAGCTATGTTTATGTTATCCTTTCTTGAAATACCTAAAGGGGTACAAAAAAGATTAGATAACTTCAGATTCCGCTTTTTTTTTGGCAAAGTGACGGCCTCAAAAAGAAGTATTGATTAACTAAAAGGAACATGATTTGTAGACCTAAGGAACAAGGCAAGTTAGAAGTTGAGGACTTAGAGTTGAAGAATAAATATTTACTTAACAAGTGGCTATTTAAGCTTTGAATGAGGAGGAGTTTGGCAAGACCTTATGTCCAACAAATACCTCCACTCTAAAACCTTGTCTCGGGGTTTTAGCTAAACCAACTGGCTCGCCTTTCTGGAAAAGCCTCATGAACGTCAAGATTGATTTATTTTCTTGAGGCTCCTTTGAATTTAGCAATGGGATGAACACGAGGTTTTGGGAAGATGTTTGGTTAGGGGATAAGCCCCTTGTTGAACAATACCCCTCCATGTACATTATTGTAAATCATAAAAATGATACTTTTGCAAATTTTCTCTCCATGGTCACTCTAAACATAGGTTTTAGACGGATTTGTTTGGTAACAAGAGAGAAAGATGGTTGCATTTAGTTCATCGACTCCTGCATGTACAATTATCGGCACAAGAGGATGTTTTAAAATGGAATCTAACTACAAAAGGAAAGCTTATTGTCAAACAATGTATCTTGATATGATTAATGATCACACTCATTTCCTTCGCAATACATTTGAAAAATAAAATTGCCAGTCAAGATTAGGATTTTTATGTGGTTTATCTACAAAAAAAAATCATACTTACGAAAGATAATTTGGCTAAACGTAATTGGGACGGAAGTAAAAAATGTTTTTATGATCAAGATGAAACAATACAACATTTATTTATTACGCGTCTTTTTGCTAAAGTCTTTTGGCGCATTGCTCACATGAATTTTAATATTGATCCTCCCACAATTATCACAAATCTTTTTGGTAATAGGTTGCAAGGGGTAATAAATAAAAACACAGCCCCCTAATAGAGTGGGATCATGTGCATTGTTATGGGCGATATGGCATATTTTAAATGATTGTATCTTTAACAGAAAGAGTTTCCCATCATTTCTTCAGGTTATACCTATGGCTACCCACTAGATCCATATATGATCTTATCTCAAGTCGCTGGAGGAACGCCAAGACATGAATATTGGATGCAACAGCTTGGCAATGATTGCACGAGGTTGGTGGCTTGATCGCATGCTAACATGTTGATGACAAGGCGCAAAGTGTTATTGTCGATCTTCTGATACATTATCTATGTTTCCACGCTCTAAGATCCATGATTTGTAATAATTACTGAGTGCAATGTTTGTTTGTAAGAATTTAATAATCTTTTTAATAAAGCTTTGTATGCATCCATTTATTCAGAGGCTAGGTTGTCGCGCCTTTCGAAAAAATGTAAGATGCTAGGTGAAATGTGTTCGGTTTTATTTTTCCAAGCAAGCTTGTCCCTAGAGAAAATTTATTCATCTTTTCTGTTTTCGCCTTTAGGAATAAGAGAACAAAAACATTTATGTGTCATGAGTCATGACAAATAAACCAGGACAACTCTTACTATTTTAGAAACAGCCGTTGCAACTCAGAAAGGTACAGACACAATACCAACATGGCACACACTCGCGTAGAACATAGTGTACTAGAGATAGAAGTACACACCTGGATGTTTGGCTACAAAAATAGGTAGTTTTTTTTTTTACATGGTGTCGCCTGGCCATCTACAAATACCTAGATGATTCCACGGACATTTGGATTGGCTGAAATAACGACCGTTTGTGTTACGACTTCGAGGTGACTAAACCAACTATAAAATATATATTAGTGACCACATGACATCTTAAATTTGCATCTTATTTCTGTCATATGTGCATATTTGAAATCCTTTATTTTGCAGGTGAAATAGTACGACAAGAGTGTTTACCCATATGAATATATGTCGTAAATGGAGACAAACAATACTGAAGACAAAGTGTGAAACAAACATCAAGACCTATAAATCGATGAAGACAAAGAAGATGAAATATTTGTACCTAAATAATACAGAGATGAGCCGCGCATTGATCATCTTTCAGTTTATCCCTCATATATTTGTTTGCCTACGGTTGCTATAAATCAAATATGACATAAATCCTATTCGTAGCATGTTATACAATATTTTAAGTTTTATTAATGTTTTTGGACTCCAAAAATTCTCATATTCTTCGGATGGAACATTATATTTTATACTAAACATTTAAATGTATTCATATTTTTTTAATAAATAATTGTAAGTAACTACATAGTAATGTCATTAAATATTCATTGTTCTATTTGCTATAGATCCCAAACATCTATAATTTATAAGTACATTATGATGTGATAAATGTAAATTATAATTTGTAGCAATGGTTGTGTTTTTTGTAGCTTATTGGGATAGAAGGCCACTTGAAGATCTCTAAGTAACTCATTTTAAAGTGGTGTAAAACAAAACATGGAAAAATCACACAAGTGAGCGGACTATTTTTGGCACTTGTATGAAGTATATTTTTAAAGTGCGTATAGTTTGATATAACATTTGTAGTGATCCCTATCGCCGCCGTCTAAACGATATCTTGAGTGTGGTTTCTAGGGAATGATTATGTATAAGGAAATAAAATAAAATAAAAAAACTAGAGTGTAAATAAGGTGTCCACGAATCGAGGGTGTTGCCACTAAATCGTCGGCATCTTGCTTTACAGATTTTCAAAATAAACGGTACAACTTTATCTGGATGTGAATACATCTATTTGTAAGACGTTTGATTTTTTTTTCCATTGAGCCTGAATAACTTCCTAGCCGTTTGATTTACCTCGTGATCCATGATAGTATAAGAGTTGTAATTTGTAAATAGGTTGCATGCAACTGATATTCTCTCGATAGTTCACACATGTGCTGGAGGCACTTGTACCCCTGGCGGCAGAACTGCCCGAACAAACTGAACCGAATAATTCACGCTGCCCATCTACGGCACGTACTAGCAACAAGTGGGCAAACCTAGCGAGTATTTCTCCTCTCCTTTTTCTTTCACCGGAGCAAACATGATCATGTAGTAGTACGTCACTCACTCACTTGGCTCGTCAGTTGCAGCTGCAGCGCGGTCCCCCGCGGCGAGACAGCGACGCGGCCGCACGGAGCGAGCGACGCCGCGGGCGGTGCGGTGCGGTGGTCCTCCGGCAGTCCGGCCGGCCGGCGAGCCCGTGCGCGGCCGTCACCGTCACACTCGCTCGTACCACCGCGTTGCGTACGTCGAGCCACTCCACCGCACGGCCGTCCATTTGCCCCCATCCGACGGCGCAGGCCGCTCCGCCCGTGACCCACGCGTTTCGAATTAAAGGCCGGCCGCCGGCGGGGCCCGTGCGCGAGCGAGGACGGAGATGGGCAGACAGCGTCACAGGGGCTCTGATTGAAACGAAAGGTCCCCACCTTCGCACATGCACCCCTAAAGTCCTTTCTATTCCCGTACTGCTATTCCCCTCGCTCTACTCATTATCGTCCGGTGACTAAATCTGCTCGTAGGGCCGGCCGGGATCTCCGCTTTGCGGAAAGGTCCAGATTTGGTTTTCGGACGAGTTTTTGAGAATCTCCCCAAATGGTCTCTCAAACGGCGTCGATCGAGCTTTTAAAGGACGTGTTTTGTTCATGCCGAGTTGGGGAACGTCGGTCCCCAGTCGCGTCTCAAATAAAAATTTAAATAATTCGCATTCAAAAGAGATCGTTCACATCGAAACTGCCGCGATCAGAGTAGTCGCGATCAAAGTCCTGAGCACGTGATCATATTATAGACCGACGTAAATTAGAAGAATGGGTTGGGCGACGGCGACGCCGAGAGCGCATTCTGAGTCGATGTAGGTCCGTCTATCACGATGACCTCGTCGTCATTTGCCCGGTGTGCCTGCTCCGTCGTCGACGGCGCGTCCTCATCGTCCTCTTCGTCGCCGCCCTCTTCGTCGTCGTCGTCCACCCCCTCCTCGCCCTCCTCCTCACCACCGGTGCTTGCGAATTCGAGCGGCCCCTGTGGCCAGTGAACGGGGCGCCGTTCGCACCGAGGCCTGGCTCGTACTGGGGCGCTTGGTCGTACATCGGGGAGTACAACACGTTGTTTGGGTTGAAGCCGCCATGCGGCAGCGTATACTCGTACCGCGGTGAGAAGTTTGACGTCACGCACCCGGGAGTGGCGGCACAGGGGTCGTCGTTGTAGAACCCGGATGTCGACGGAGAGGCACTTCCCCGGAATGTACACCGACACCGACGTACTCCATGGGTCCGCGTTGTTGGCCGCGATACACGCGGACAGCGCGTGCTGCTGCGCGCGCGCCGCCACCGTCTTCTTCTCCAGCTGCACCGCCCTCCGTCCCTTCTGCTCCGCCGTCGACAGCTTGCGGCGCAGATAGTCCAGCCTTCCGGCTTCTATTTCGCAGCCGGTGCCTTCCGCGGCTTCGTGAAGGGCGCCTTCCTTCGGCTCTTTCGTCTCATTTCCCGGCGGCTTGGTGGCTGCTTTCTTGGCCATTTTTTGGAGTCTATCGGCGGCGTCATGGATGGGGAGAGGGTAGCGGGAGGGACAAAGTAGCGACGATGGGAGGGAGAAATTAATCGGCGGGATAGACGGTGAAATCTATTAGGAGGAAAAAAATGCGCGACGGGAGAGGGGGCGAATTATTTTTGTGTCGGTGACGCATCGGACCCGCCACTCCCCGCCTTTTTCGTTGTGTTCGACGCACCCGAACCGTCCCTTGTAGCGGGAACGAGTTTGGAACGCTAGACACCGTATTAAGCCACACCGGATGAAAGAGGTTTTGAGATGCGCGTGGAAACAATTTTTATCGGGCAGCCCAAATCCCTTTGAGACGCGGCTGGAACGGAAATTTTGTCAAAAGAGACCACCTGCCCCAATTCATTGACAAAAAGGACCACCTCTGAGGCAAATTGACAAAAAGGACCACCTGCTGGGTGGCGGCAGCGCCCCGGCCCGACACGTGGCGCTTGCCGCCGGAGGGAGGGCGGCAGGGACCCGCCGCCGCACCAGGTGGCGGCACGTTACCGGGCTCCGTCGCCGTCCGTCGCGCCGTCAGCTGGCCTGTCGCCTGGTGGGCCATGCCGCCGGACCCAGCGGCGGCAGGACGACGTGGAGGTGCCTCCACAGCCGGTGGCGGCAGGCCCCGCCGTCCACCACGCGCGCCGACGCGACCGCCTGGCGTCGTGGCTCCCGACAAGCATCTTCCGGCCGGCAGCATCATTGCACTGATTTCCGAGATTAACGGCGCTGATTCCGAGGCTGCTTTCCCGCTCGAATATTTCTGTGCATGCGGTGACTTTTAGCTGATTGATTCGATTTCGAGGCTGAGTGAGCTAATTTTCGTGACTGCGTTGAGTGCGAGGCTGACTGAAGTTTGCTACATATTAATTCGGATACTGTAAGAGATGCGAGTTCTGTACACGCTATACATGCATTCAGCCTCTTCTATTTAAATCGCTCACACCCTCACTCTGAGCTCTCACAGTCTACGCGCGTACTCACTCTGACACTCACACTCACACTCAGCTCGCTCACACTCACACTCACACTCTCACGCTGTCACTCTCAGCTTGGTCACACTCACACTCACACTCTCATTCTCAGCTCGCTCACACTCTCACTCTCAGCTCTCTCTCAAGTATTATGTGTACGGTGCAGGAGCTGATTTAGCTGCAGAAAAGATATATCAAGGTAAGAGTTTAACAAGCAGATCTATTATATTTTATTTATGTACTTAGAACGTAATTAGGTATGTAATATAATTAGTTTGTGTCATTAGTGCATGTGCTGCGGTTGCATGCATAGACAGGGTTAAAAAATGTTAGGACATAGACTATTATTTTATGTGTTGCGGTTGCATGCATTGACACGGTGAACATTAGTAGTAAATAATGATCTTTTATAATTAGACTAAGTAATGGTGCATATTAGGACTTAGCCCGAGCTGAATATTTTTCGTTAACTGTGGCGTTTAATTAGGGAAGCCTAGTAGTCGTGCTTTGACCCACCCTTTGTGAGCTGTAGAAAATTTCATGCATATCATCCAAAGAAAACTGCCCACTAACTGCGCGCTTAATCTGCATGCATTGGCTTAGCATAAATTCTCCATCAGAACCGCATGCGGATCCTACTCTTTTCACACCGGGGGAAGGGATATGAATACTAGAGAATCGTTGGAAGAGGGGGTACTCCCTAATTAATCGTGACGGTAGTTAATGCAAACACGCCTAAAATAGTATGTGTTTAGAAACATCATATTTTGCCAGGCGCGCCGGTTAATCTGTACCGGAGGGAGTAGTAAATAATAATCTCTTCTAATTAGACTAAGTAATGGTGCATCTTAGGACTAAGTGGAGTAAGTAATTGTGTTGTGTTATTATTATTTAAAAATGTTAATGACATGTTAAATATTATTGTGTTGTAATCTAATATAATTATAAAAATATTGTGCGGTAGGTACGATGGAAACTTTGTTAGTGTTTTATGGAGACGTCGTACGCGACGAATTTTACGGGTGTCGATGTGTCGCGGCTGCGACTCGATGAAAGTTGTAGTGACGAGACATGGTCAATAGAGAATTTTTGGATGTTAGAAGATGCATCCGAGCACAGTTTGGACGTGAGATGCGTGGGAAGAAGATGACCGTTGAGGCTCTCATCGTTGTAGGAGGAAATGATGGGACACCTGCCCGTTGGGGTTTGCGGGAGGTAAAGAGTGATAGAAATTGGGGTACGTACATGAGGTTTGCAAGCACACCTGGTGCTGCTATGTACGGAGAGCCCATGGTGTATGTTCAGTTTATATCTGGTGATGATGGTGCCGGAAGCGATGCCGGCGCCGGTGAAGAGGAGATGGCCATCATCACGGGACCGAGCACCGTTCGGTCGGAGTATTTGGCCCCGATCGCAGCGGGCATGATAGGCCAATCAGAGCAAGCGGCACCGACGCGGAGCCATAGCACCGGCCCATCGGAGCATATGGTCGCCCGGTTCGTCGCCGAGCCGGGATACTCGGTCCGCGTTCGTTGATATTAGCGAGCGTGTGGAGGGACTGCCGGAGGCATTGGACGATGACGCTCGTTCTTCTTCGTCCGAATCCTCCTCGGACGAAGAAGGTGCCGGTCCTTCCGGAGGGCGGTTGCGGCACCAATGGACCCCGAGTTCTTAAAAACAATGACCATCGGCAATGAATTCCACTCTGTTCCGGGCCTAGGGGAAGACGATCTGCAGGTTGGGCAAACTTTCCCGGACAAGGACTCGGCCGACCAAGCAATCAAGAGGTATGCGTTGGCCATATCTCGGCAACACAGAGTGAAGCGAGTCGATCGAAGGCAGCTGAAAGTCATATGCGTCAAATTGAATGAGGAGGGTTGCGGGGGGAGAGTTATCGCTCGGGTGAGCCCCGGGGTATGTCGGCCATGGCATATCTCAAAAATAGAACCCCATAGCTGCGAGCAATTGGGGTCTCTCGACAAGCACCGCAACGTCACTGCAAAATATGTATCACATATCATGCAAGTGGCGGTGGAAGAAGATATAACCCTTGGTACAAAGAAGCTGCAAAAAACCGCGGAAGATCCGATTGGCTTCCCGGTCGGCTTTAGTAAGGCAAGGCGGGCGAAGGAGGAGATTTTCCGGAGATTGTATGGCACCTATGAGGAGGCATATGATCTTGCCCCGAGACTACTCCACCGGATAGCGACAACTAACCGGGGGACTCAAGTGGTCGGGAGAGTTCGTCAACACCCTCCGGAGGAAAACCAAGAAATCCTTGATCGTTTATTCCGGGCATTCCCCGGACTATACGTGCATTCCATCACTGCCGCCCTGTGCTTGTCAATAGATGGTACCTTTCTCACAGGAAAGTACAAGGGCACACTCTTGGTGGCGATCGCAGTCGACGCAAATAATCAGCTCTTGCCTATTGCCTATGCACTTGTCGAGAGTGAAAACAAAGATAGCTGGTTATGGTTCCTCAGCTGCTTGAAGATGGGAGTCGTGATAGATCGGCCCGATGTTTGCATCATATCAGATCGCAACACAGGCCTTTTGAGCGCTCTCGAAATTATCAAGAATTCATCGGACCCTCTCTGGGGGTGGCCCGACCTGGAGACAAGGTGGTGCATGAGGCACCTGGCTGCCAATTTTTACTCAAAGTTCAAGAACAAGGACTGGTTCAAGCTATTTAAGAGGATGTGCATGCGGAAGACCGAGGCGAAGATGAATGCTATTTGGGCTGGAATCAACAAAGAAATCGAGAGTGCTGCCTTGCCGCCGAGAGAAGACCGGAGGGGCCGGAGGACCGAAATAAATTTGAGTACATGGATTAATCGGAACTGCCCGATTTAAGTAAGTGGGCGCAAGCTCACGACTCGGGGGCTCGGTACGGCATAATGACCAGCAACATGTCGGAGGTTTACAATGGCGTGCCGAAAGGTGTGCGAGCCCTCCCTATCACAGCCTTGATTACCGAAACTTGGAACCGGACTCTGTCATACTTTGCGGACGAGTGCAGGTCGCAAACACACGGTATGTGATGAACAAGCAATGGTCCGAAAAGATGCAACGACATTTGGATGAGAAAGCTGAAAAATCCAAAAGTCATGGGTTTCGTCAAATTGATGCACTTCATAATAAGTGGGAAATCCACGTACGAGCCAAGTGGGTGAAAGGCCACCATAGAGGATCGAGAAAGCAAGCTGTTCAACTCGGCCCCAACACGTGTGAATGCAGTTGCAACAAGCCCAAGCTTTTAGGATACCCATGTAGTCATGTCCTTAGGGCGGCTGCAGCACAGAACATCAGCGTGGAGAACTACATATCTCCCTACTTCAACATCCAGAACCTACTCGGAACTTGGAACGGTGAGTTCTGGACCTGGGGACTCAACGGACACTATAGGTACGAGTTTCCAGAAAGAACTACCAAATGGGTTCCGGACCCGACATTGAAGAGAACCGCGAGGGGACGACGCCAATCTCGTCGTCATAGGAATGACATGGATCATAGCCAGGCAGGAGAACCTCGCCGTTGTCGCCTTTGCCGATGCCTCGGTCATGCGCGAAATGAATGCCCTTACCGCACATGATGTAATTTTTTGTTTTCAAATATTTGTATGTTTGGTGTGCTGTAATAAAGAGACATGTATTAATGTATTATTATATGATTATCGTATCGCTGAATGCATACATATTTTAATTAAACTTTCATGAATGTCTGATTAATGTATTAATGTATGATTATACCATCGATGGATGCGAGGTTATGATGTCGGATTTGCCGGACCTATTGCGAAGATCCTGCGATGCCGGACACCGTTGCCACCTCCGGTTGAACCCGAATGCGCACTCAAACCCACCTCCGGTCTTCGTGGTACGAACCATTAAGAACAGGTTTCTTGTTAACGGTGTTTTTGAGGAACATCTCACGGCCCATGGACTTCTACCATTTTCTAAGCCGACATCGAGCAAGGAGAAGTTCACGTTAGACCCATCTCTTCTATCGGCCCTTGTTGATCGTTGGAGACCTGAAACCCACACCTTCCACTTAAGTTGTGGGGAGCTGACTCCTACGCTAAAAGATGTTTCCATGATCACAGCCCTGCCAATCAAGGGTACTCCTTTGGTCCCTGCCGCGTATTCTAGTATTTGGCCGACTGTGGTACAGGACCGTCTTGGCGTGGGAATGCCGGCTACGAGCCGCGGAGGGTCACGTCCAAGGGGGGTCCCTCTAAGCTGGTTGGTCAATAATTTTCAAGAGTTACCAGCTGAAGCAGATGCTGCGATCATGAGCCGACATCTTTTTGCGTATTTATTGTACCTATTTAATTGGTATAATGTTTCCTTCGTCCCATGGTGATATTGTTCTCCCGGGTCTTATTAAGATAGCCGAGAACATAGTAGATTCGCCTCCACCACCCAGCCCTATATACGGCTTTGGTTCCGCAATGCTCGCGTATACCTATAGGGGGTTGTGTGATGCAACAAAGAAAACCAGGGCATCTTCAAAGGGACATATACTTGCTGTAAGCGCAGAGTTTCTTCAGCTATGGTCGTGGGAGTACCTACCAGTTGGGCGTCCCCACATCCCGAAACCAATTCACCCATACAGCGGTGCGACCGAACAATATGCCCCTCTTACTTTTGGAAGTCGTTGGGTACATGCAAAAAAAAGGTGGTCAAATAATGTAGCACACGGTTGCTACCCCGAATACCACCAACAGTTTGAGGAGCTACAAGAGACCATGGTCAAATGGGACCCATATACGGAACATGACGTGTACATTGTCCGGGGTCTTGTTAAACCACCACCGGATATGCTCGCGAGACATACGGTTGTGGTTCACACGATGCAACCTACTCTTTATTTGGATGGTTGAGCCATACAACCCAGAGCGTGTCATGCGGCAGTTTGGTAAGCATCAGGATATTCCACCACCATCACCAAGACGCCTTGTTGCTGATGTTCATTTGTAAGTTCGGTCACTGTAATAGAAACAATGAATTGCACTTCAATTAATCTATTTCATTATGTAATAAAATTTATTTGATTGTAGACAAGACAATAAAGGCTTGAGTTGTTTCGACTGGAATCAGCATAATCAAACATGGATTACGAAATGGATTGATGAAGCAGAGTCCGATGGAGTACGCGAAAATAGGTAATTACATATTTTAATTCATCTTATCATCATGTACCTTCTAATGTAATTTATCACTGATGCAGACGGTACAACGGTGAGATACCGCCAACGTATAATGAATGGTATCGCGCTAGCACACGGACTCTCCTCACCGGTCCCCCACCATCGAGTCCGACACACCTCACATGGGCCTCAGCTTACCACCGTGACACTTCGGTACTTGTTATATAATTGTAATTAAGAAAATGTGTGTTTATAGGCAATATTAATTTTTTAATTCCATTCAGGTTGACGAGTTCAGGCAGATCGCACAGGACGCCCAGTACACTTTGAACTTGCCCAACATGGATAGTACGGAGGGAAAATCCATGGTAAAACGTATTTTTAATACTGCCATTCAAGGGCTTAGGCGTCTTGGTTGCAGCCGCCATGATGATGTTGTCAGTCGAGCATTCAACATGCCGGAGGCACCATCGAACAGACCGAGTATGGTACGTGTGAGCCAGCCATCCGCCACACCGACCGTACCAGTTCCCTCTACCTCGCATACATCTAATCCACGACGCGACTCATCTCTACTTGAACGATCACAGTCCGCACACATATCTCAACGCCATGGTGCCACACAGGTAATCAACTTGCGTACATACATTCCTCCTGAACTTACAACAATGACACATTTTTTTCCAATTGTATTAGGAGGACGATCATTTTCCGTCATATCCATCTGGACAACGATTCTCCTACACAGAAGGCGAATACTCGCAAAGATTCAACACTCGGGTATACTCATATTTAATAATTACCTACCAACACGTGATTATTTACATGCCTACTAATAACATATCGTTTACGTTCGCAGGAATCGTTGACCCTACGTGGTCCAACATGGGAGCTGGTTTAGGCCACAATATGCCTCCACTGCGTGGTCGTGACCACATGCAATCGCAATACCCAACACAGGTTAATTCATGTTAATTACATACATGATTATTGCGTGCATGTTTCTGACAGAGCCATTCAATACGCAGGAATCTTTAATCCCGACATGGCCCGATATGACGCAGCAACCACAATACTACGGCAGCACTTCCCAACAACCTCGCAATGATGTTACCGGGATAGTTGAAGAATTCTTTGGAGGTGCTATTTTCGGCACGGATGCCGGCTTGATTCCCCCAAATCTGGAATCTCCATACATATTTCAGACTCCATCGCCAGCAGATGAGACACGTACAGAGGATGAGGAAAATCAGTATGGCCGAGGTTTGCGGCCACCTCATCCCCCTCGTCCCCGGTTGTCGCCTTCCGGTCCAAGGCCACGGCAACATCGTCGTCGTCGTCGTCAGGAATGATACAAATCGACCTTACTTCTATGTATCATATATTTATCTATGTATGAGACATTTTTCTATGTATCTCGGAGACATATTAAAATTAGTTCCAATAAGTTTGATTTCTAAATTAACTCCAATAATTACTATTATTTCTATCTATGTATGACCTATGTTTGAGACATATTTCTATAATTTCGAATAATTATTCAACCAGTTTTTGAAAATAAGATACATGAACATGCAAAAAATTCAATGATTTCGCATAATAATTCAACAGGTACTTCAAAATAAGATACATCAACATGGAAAAAATTCAACATAAAATTAAGTTACTACCAAAATAAAGATACATCGGCAATGCCAACACCACAACTTAAAATTAACGCTACGAGTAACATTATAAGCTTCACTTTTTTCCCTTCTTCTTGCTCTTCGATGATGAACTAGCCTTTTCCTTCTTACTCGGTGGCATAAAATCATCGTCCGAGTCAACGCAAGCGGATGCAGCGCTTTTTCCCTTGAAATATTCATTGCTCTTAGCCAGACTCCTCGGCGTGAAGACTTCTTCGTCATCCTCCGTCGAGGAAGCCCATGTATATGGATACCTTAGAAATTCTTCTTGTTCCTTCTCATCCTTCGGTTTCTTCTTCTCAAACCTTGCTTGCAACCTAAGAAGCTCTTGTCGTAATTCCACCGGAGTTCGGCCAGTGCATACCTGCGTGCTTAGAAAAAAGCTTGCCTACCTCAACGAGAAGATTCACATTCGTGACCAGATCTTCCACATTTTCTATGTTATTGGCACTCATAACTGAAGTAGCAGAGGAGATAAGAGGAGCAGCCATACGTGCAGTAAAACTACGATCTCCACGAGGAGCCATCTTCTGGCGACTAAAATTGTGTACAACAAATGAATGCCCGGGGAGGGGTTTTATAGCACGCGGCTCAGAGAAAAGGCGGGAAATCTTGGCGGGAATTCATGGCGCGAAATTTTGGCGGGAAAAAATAAGGCGGGAACTTTAGGCGGGAAAATTTACACGCGGACTTTTTCCGGGAAATCAACATTTATTATTAATACATCTGCCGAAATAAAGTTGGAAATATAACTTAAATTAAAATACGGCTAATCACTACAACGAAATTTAAGATACAACGCGAAAGTAAAACAGAATTTAAATACAACAGATCACTCTATTTGCCCTGCGTCCAGCGTGGCCATTTTCCGAGCCTTGTCGCCGCGTTCTTCTGCTGCTCGCGCCTCGGCAGCCCTTTCTCTTAATCTCTTTCTTTCCGCTTCACGGGCCTCCCTGCGCACCTCTTCCTCTCGCATACCTACGTGCAGCCTCATCATCCATCCGCTTCGATTTACCTCGCGATTTCGAGCTTGCTCTGCCCTTAATTTTTGTATCTGTCTCTCTCTTTCTGCTTTATCATTTGCAATAGCCTTTTCGAAACGCTCCTCCTCATGGAACATTGCCCATGCACGCCGCTGTTTCTCCTCCACCTCGCGGCGTGCCCACTCCGGCTGCTCCTGGTCTATCCAGAGTGAAACCACATGCAAAGGGGCGGGGAGACTACAACACAAATAATACGGTTAATAAACAAAAATTAATGACATACAATTAATTTTTTTTAATCATGCTGTTAGAACATACCGCAGGCCTCGAGGACGATGAACTTGTTTGCCCGGGTGGATCACGATCATAGCTCGCGCACATGAAATATTTCATGCCGAACTTATCGAAAAATCAACCACCTCCTTCACCTTCGCAAGGCGGCCGCACCAACACCTCTCTCGCTCTCACCCCCGGTGGCAAGCTTGCATTCTTCCCCTTCATCGGCCTAAAATCCTGGTCCGAACAAGGCACACTCATACTCACTCCAATATTTTGCGCACGAAACGGAGACGCGGAGAAGGCAAACTCGATCCTGTCGCTTCGATTTCTATGCGGGGGAGCCGACTTATATAGCCTTCAATTAGTGTGAGCGGTACCAAAAAATTAGCGCACGGTTATGCTCTAATTACTTTATCCGCACGTAATTCCTACACATATAGGGCGCTTTCGGTGGTTAATTTCCGTATCGAGCGGGAAACTCCGACACTTAAAGCATGACTTGAAATCAGTGCAGCCAGCTTTAGTCAGTGTCAGCAGCTGTGTCGGAGCTGGTCGGCCGGGCAGATTCCCTCCACGCCAGATTCTGCGCGCGGTCGTCGGCGCGCGTGGTGGATGGCGGGGCCTGCCGCCACCGCCTGTGGAGGCGTGCTCCACGTCGTCCTGCCGCCGCAGGGTCCGGCGGCATGGCCCACCTGCCGCTAACGGCGACGGACGGGTCGGACGGCGACCGGGGCTGGCTAACGTGCCGCCACTTGCTTCGACGGCGGGCCCCTGCCGCCCCTCGCTCCGGCGGCACCCTCCACGTGTCGGCTGGGGGCGCTGCCGCCACCCCAGAGGTGGTCTTTTTTGTCAATTTGCCTCAGAGGTGGTCCTTTTTGTCAATGAATTGGGGCAGGTGGTCTCTTTTGACAAAATATCGCTGGAACGCTCTTACTCATCATCATTTTTCAAACACAAACCAGCAACCAGCGACATCGTGGCTCGTACAGGAAATGTTTTTTTTATAATGAGTACGTCCGTACGTTTACCCGTATTAACAAAGCAGTCCACGCAGGAACCCAACAAGCGACCCCTTCCCTCCCTGTCGCCTCCCATTCTCACTATCTCCTCTTCCCGAGAAGAAGAAGCAGCGGACGAACCGAGGAGGCCCCTGCCGCAGATTTCGATCCGCTTCCCCTCACCAGCACGCCCTGTAGCTCGCCGGCGCCCGGATCCGGCGACCCCGGCGGCGGAGGCCCCAGATCCGGGCCGTTCCAGTGGTGCTCTGCTTTGGCCAGACAGTGCGAGGTAGGTGGGTAGTGGGCTAGCTGCCGCCGCCGACATTGTCGCTTCACTTTCTTCCCTGCAAGAGCTTTGGTTTGGGTCTGTTGGGGGTTTGGTTTGCGCTTGCCGGGTCCAGATTCAGCTGCATTTTCCCGGATTCGAGCCATTATTTACTCAACTCCATTCACTCCAGTAGCTGCATCTAGAGCTAGATCTTATCCTGCTTCCGCCCTCCAGCTCCTGCTGCACCTTGCGCTAATCTCTCTCGCATTTTAGTGCTAGATTACGAAGGCTCTGCTCCGGCCATGGCGACGGAGTAGCTCGGCCGCCGGCGCAGCTCACCGAAGATGTGGAAGCAGTTCCTCAGCAAGCTGCCCCGCACCAAGTCCACGGGCGCGGGGCGGGGGGACGACGGCTTCGACTCGGGCCAGTGCAGCGCCAACAATGCCATACAGCGCGCCACCAGCGTCCCGTCCGGCGGCGGCGGCGGGCGCTCGGCGTCCGCCATCAAGCGCATGTCCTCCGCAGTCTTCCCCTCCAGCGTGGTCGCGGGCATCGAGCCGCTGGTGGCCTTCAAGGACGTGCCCAGCTCCGAGCGGCAGAGCCTCTTCGTCAGCAAGCTGGGCCTCTGCTGCGCGGTCTTCGACTTCACGGACCCGTCCAAGAGCTCCGCCGAGAAGGACATCAAGCGGCAGGCGCTGCTGGATCTGATAGACTTCGTCGACACCAACACCGGCCGCTTCTCGGAGGCCGTCATCGCCGCCTGCGCCAGGACGCTCGCCGTCAACCTCTTCCGGGTCTTCCCGCCCAGCTACAGGTCCGGCTCCTCCTCCTCCTCCACCAACGAGGGCGATGAGGACGAGCCGACGTTCGACCCCGCGTGGTGCCACCTGCAGCTCGTCTACGAGCTGCTGCTCAAGTTCGTCGGCTCCAACTCGCTCGACGCCAAGCTCGGGAAGAAGTACTTCGACCACTCCTTCATCGTCCGCCTGCTCAACCTGCTCGACTCCGAGGACCCCAGGGAGCGGGACGCGCTCAAGACCATCCTGCACAGGATCTACGGCAAGTTCATGGTGCACCGCCCCTTCATCCGCAAGGCTGTCAGCAACATCTTCTACCACTTCGTGTTCGAGACGCAGCGCCACAACGGGGTCGCCGAGCTGCTCGAGGTCTTCGGCAGCGTCATCAGCGGCTTCGCGCTGCCGCTCAAGGAGGAGCACAAGATCTTCCTCTGGAAAGTCCTGATTCCTCTGCACAAGCCCAAATCGGTTGGTGTGTATCTCCAGCAGCTGACCTACTGCGTGACGCAGTTTCTGGAGAAGGATCCCAAGCTTGCCGGCTCGATAGTTCTTGGTATTCTGAGATACTGGCCTGTAACAAATAGTCAGAAGGAAGTCATGTTTCTGAGCGAGATTGAAGAGATCCTAGAAGCTACCAGCATGGTGGAGTTCCAGAAATGCATGGTTCCGTTGTTTCGGCGGATCGCTCATTGCATAAACAGCTCCCACTTTCAGGTAAATTTTGCCCCAATGAACCTAACTTACTAGTGATTCTTAGTTCTTCAGTTTTCGTGTTGACACTATGCATTTCCACAATCTATGGTAAAAACTCAACATGCCATGTGAAGGTAGATGCAATCTGACAACATTGATCCATAAATTCTGTACACTTGTTCTCCCACTTGAACTAGGCACTGGATCCTCAGATTGAACTTATTTTGGTGAGATCTGAAAAAGTTAACGTCATTCAGTGGTTCATCATAACAAAATAAGATACTCTAGCTGCCACTAGGGTCCCCGCAGCTATGCTATTTTTGGCCTCTTCATTATTGGCCCTTTCCATGTGTCTAATGTTTGTAGATTACAATATGTGCGCATGACAACTGAACAACAGATGTCTGAAGATCTCAAGTTAATCTGGACAGATAAACACCAAAGTAGGCCATCATATTATCAACTAGTCATGCTTTGGGTCCTGTATTATGTTGGATAACAAACCTGTTGGCCAGCACTAAGCACTGAAATGAGTGACAAACAGATCTGTGTTAGTTTTTGTGTGGGCTCACATGTGCTCTAAATTTTCTATTACAACGGATGTTGGCTTAATAAGATTTTCTTCAGGTTGCTGAAAGAGCACTCTTCATGTGGAACAATGATCACATCATCAGCCTGATAGCACAGAATCGCCAAGCGATCATGCCCATCATCGTGCCAGCATTAGAACATAACAGTCAGACCCACTGGAACCAAGCGGTCCTTAGCCTGACCGCCAACGTGATGAAGTTGTTCTCTGATATGGACGACGAACTGTGCTCGGAGTGCCTAACCAAGTACAAGGAGGACGAAGAAAACCAGGCGTCGTTGGAGGAGAAGCGGAGGTCGACATGGGCGAGACTAGAGTCAGCTGCAGCACTCCAGCCAGTGACCGGCCACACAGCCGTCCTGGTCGGTCACCTACCGTCGGCGAATTTGATCGCCACCCTTATTTAGTGTACGTTCAGTTGGTGGAGGTGACAAACGGTGTTCTTCCCCTCTTCGGTGAAGCGCCCGCCCCAAAGCGAGCAACTCCCAGGGTTGTCATTTTGCTTTTTCTTTGTAAGTTGTAACTATTTCCACTGTGTCTACTACGATCTAGAGGCAAGCGTACCTGTATGAGCGAGCGCTGAGTGCTCAGACTCCTTACGTGTAAGTTTGCCTGTTTATTTATGAACATTGTCCTAGAGCTAAATCCAATGTTGGTGAACCAGTTGACACTTGATCTCTCATCAAACAGTTTGGTGGGGCCAATACTAGGGAGATTGGTCAACTGGAAAATCAGGAATCACTAATTTAGAGAAAGAATGGTCTTAGTGGAAGCATTCCCTGAAGCTGCTAAAAATTCTTCAACTACCCGGATGCAAGTTCACAGGCACCATTCCTTGGTCAATTGGTGGTCTCAAAAGTTTGAAGGAAGAGCTAAATTATTTTTCTTAGATGAAAAGGGCGAAGCCCCTGCTCTTTTACTTGAATGAAACACCACCCTAGTCGTTTTACATCTTAGTTTTTCATCGCCAGTGAGAGTAGTATATTGCAGCCCAAAAGATTTTTGGAAACTCAGCTGTGATCTTGGCAAGAGATGCAAAACGCTCCGACAGCAACTGGTAAGCATTTCTCAAAAAAAAAAGCAACTGGTAAGCAATAGGCACTCCCAAAGTCCATCATCCCAAAACTCTGGTCAATGAAGAACTCATGAAATTCCTTGGAGCGATGCATCTCCCTCATAGTCAGCCTAGAGCTCGCCCTGAAGATGATGGAGCGCCGCATCTCCTTCATATGATAGAGGTTTTATTTCTAATAAAATGAGTGGAAGAGCTACTTGGTCAAAGATGGTAATTCAAATCTGCGGCACAATCCAATAGTTTTGACAATTCAGAGCATAAAACTTAGCAACCGCCCAATCGAAGAAAATTGGAGTGACAATGGCTGTTTCTAGAGCTAAATTCTCCGAGCAAATATGGGTGTTAGCGAGTTAGGCCGTTAGCGTGTTGATAAACCTTGTTGGTAAGGATTGATGATTAGAAATAGAATCGAGGTTTTAGTTATGTAACAAACTTGATGTAAATCTATTGAATTGCATGCACTAACCAACTACTAGTTGAATGCCCGTGCTTCGCCACGGCTCTTTATCTTGGGTTTAGTGTCACACATGTGAACAATACATGTAAAAATTAAGTACAAAGAAAAAACAAATTCACTTGAATATTGTCTTCACTTTATAAACATGTTAGCGTCAAACATGTTGTGTACACAATAAAATAAAAATTAAGGCAGAGACCGGAGAAGAGATATGGACTGCAACTGCAGTCTACACACAATGCTGGTTTGGACCTCCCTGAGTGCCTCCATGATCGCTTATGCTGATTCTTGGAAGAGTCTTCATGGGTGATGAAGGAGAGCATGGGAGAAAGGCAGGCTCTGTTTAATAGATTAGATTGAGTTTGTACATCTGATCTTGTAAGGGAAGCGCCACCACGTGAATGCGTGATGGCACCCGGCAAAGGGCCATCGCGATGGCAAGGTGGTCCCGTGCATCGCGAGAAACTCACTCTAGTGCCACTGCTACCCTCCTTGTATTTGTGTGCTAGCCATGCCGTGCCTCTGCTGCTTCTCGTGGGCAACAACTGACTTGATTTCCCGAGTCCGGTTCAGGCGCGCGCAACAACTAATCCAAAGTGAAGCAGTTATTTGAGAGAAATACACGAGAAGGGGGTCGTCAAATTATGTTATTGTCTTAGATATAAAAAAGAGCCACGTAATATTCCAAAATAGTAACATTTTATTTCACTTAAAATTAAAGTGTAATTCAACTAAAATCTAAAATTCGAGATCATTTGCATAGAGAGTAATACCCAAAATTATCTCATCTTTACTGTTCACTAAGGTTCCACTTTTCTCATATCAAGCACATGTAATGCACCTCGTTATCAAACTGAGCATATTAACCCCATTTGACCTTCTAGATGAACATATCTCACAATAAAACTATATGTATATATTTATATAACATCATGCAAAAGTGGTAAACCTTTCAATAGCAGATTAATTCCACCAAAGTCGCTCCATTCTTTCAATATACATTTAAAATCCATAGCCAAACATAATAGTTCGTGTTGTAGCTTCCACATATATGTAGCAAACAGAAAAATGGTAAACTTTCATTTAATATCGCATGTAATCTACTAAAAAAGTTCAATAGTAAGAACTTTCATTGTACACTATAATCGTAGAGTGAAATAATTCTATAGACAAAAATAACTTCTCCACAAACAAAGTGATAATTCTCGAAGTACGTACGGCAATCAAATATCTCTTGGTTTCACCAAAATTACTCGAAAATATCAAGCCTCTTAGGGAAAAATAGCAAGCGTAACTCCTCAAGGAATGAACATATAAATTCTGCACCTTCACGAATTATGATCGGGACAAGAAAACACAAAGTAAATCCGCATTTTGCTACATTTTCCATACGTGAAACTACGCTCATATATCTTATAGCACGCTGATAGGAATACAACACTAAAGAACTTAAAATTGCATGGAATAGTCTAATACAGAAAATTAAAGAGCATTTACCTTGCCAATAAGACAGTTGTTTAGCATCGAGTCATGAGGAATGTGGAACTCATTATGCAAATGTGATCTCTTGCAAAATTTCCACTGACTAAGCATACTAAGATGAGATTGGGACTTAACTTATGTCTTCTTCTCATTACTTCTTTTGTCAATATTCATTGTCCTTGAATGTCATTCACATATGTCAGAAAATAATTGCATGGATATAGAAAATGAAGTAATTTGCCTACAACAGAGAAAATAATACTACAATGGTCTGACAATTCTATGTTGCTGAAGTGTGAAGGAT
Source organism: Lolium rigidum (assembly GCF_022539505.1). Taxonomy (NCBI): domain Eukaryota; kingdom Viridiplantae; phylum Streptophyta; class Magnoliopsida; order Poales; family Poaceae; genus Lolium; species Lolium rigidum. The sequence goes on along the minus strand of NW_025899978.1, from coordinate 14,274 downwards.
ACAAAAAGATTATTTAAGTTTGTTACGTTTAGATCAAAAGCTTAAACGAACCAAAAGGACAATGTACAATTTACTTACATTTGGATTTTCCTCCGGTATTGTAGACATCATGTACTGCAACACCAGAAAAAATCAATTTGGTTTATCTTAACAAAGCAAAATGTGTGACAAAATGTCATCTACTACCTATCCTCTTTGTTGAGTTATCACAAAATCCCAGCTTCTATGGTCATGTCAACACACCGTGTTCACTGCATTTCCCTATAAATTGAGCGCATATGGATGCATACATGAAAGATAAAATGGTATGCTTGAAATATTCATTTCTTTGCCATTTATAATTGATGGGGATATCGGAAGTAGACTGATACGTCTCCGACGTATCGATAATTTCTTATGTTCTATGCCATATTATTGATGATACCTACATGTTTTATGCACACTTTATGTTATATTCGTGCATTTTCTGGAACTAACCTATTAACAAGATGCCGAAGTGCCAGTTCCTGTTTTCTGCTGTTTTTGGTTTCAAAATCCTAGTAACGAAATATTCTCGGAATTGGACGAAACGAAGACCCAGGGGCCTATTTTGCCACGAACCTTCCGGAAGACCGAAGAGCATACGAAGTGGGGCCACGAGGTGGCGACACCACATGGCGGCGCGGCCAAGGGGGCCCGCGCCGCCCTATGGTGTGGGCCCCTCGTCGGGCCCCGACTCCGCCCTTCCGCCTACTTAAAGCCTCCGTCGCGAAACCCCCGATGCGAAAAACCACGATACGGAAAACCTTACTGAGACGCCGCCGCCGCCGATCCCATCTCGGGGATTCTGGAGATCTCCTCCGGCACCCTGCCGGAGAGGGGATTCATCTCCCGGAGGACTCTACACCGCCATGGTCGCCTCCGGAGTGATGAGTGAGTAGTTCACCCCCGGACTATGGGTCCATAGCAGTAGCTAGATGGTTGTCTTCTCCTCATTGTGCTTCATTGTTTGATCTTGTGAGCTGCCTAACATGATCAAGATCATCTATCCGTAATACTCTATGTTGTGTTTGTCGGGATCCGATGGATAGAGAATACCATGTTATGTTAATTATCAAGTTATTACATATGTGTTGTTTATGATCTTGCATGCTCTCCGTTACTAGTAGAGGCTCCGGCCAAGTTTTTGCTTTTAACTCCAAGAGGGAGTATTTATGCTCGATAGTGGGTTCATGCCCGCATTGACACCGGGACGAGTGACGAAAGTTCTAAGGTTGTGTTGTGCTCGTTGCCACTAGAGATAAAACATTGGCGCTATGTCCGAGGATGTAGTTGTTGATTACATTATGCACCATACTTAATGCAATTGTCTTTTGCTTTGCAACTTAATACCGGAAGGGGTTCGGACGATAACCCGAAGGTGGACTTTTTAGGCATAGATGCGGTTGGATGGCGGTCTATGTACTTTGTCGTAATGCCCAATTAAATCTCACTATACTTATCATGCCATGTATGTGCATTGTTATGCCCTCTCTATTTGTCAATTGCCCGACTGTAATTTGTTCACCCAACATGCTTTTATCTTATGGGAGAGACACCTCTAGTGAACTGTGGACCCCGGTCCATTCTTTTAATACTGAAATACAAATCTGCTGCAATACTTGTTTTACTGTTTTCTCTGCAAACAATCATCTTCCACACAATTCGGTTAATCCTTTGTTAAAGCAAGCCGGTGAGATTGACAACCTCACTGTTTCGTTGGGGCAAAGTACTTTGGTTGTGTTGTGCAGGTTCCACGTTGGCGTCGGAATCTCTGGTGTTGCGCCGCACTACATCCCGCCGCCATCAACCTTCAACGTGCTTCTTGACTCCTACTGGTTCGATTAAACCTTGGTTTCTTATCGAGGGAAACTTGCCGCTGTGCGCATCACACCTTCCTCTTGGGGTTCCCAACGGACGTGTCAACTACACGCATCAAGCAAATTTCCGGCGCCGTTGTCGGGGAGATCAAGACACGCCGCAAGGGGAGTCTCCACTTCTCAATCTCTTTACTTTGTTTTTGTCTTGCTTTATTTTATTTACTATTTTGTTTGCTGCATTATATCAAAACACAAAAAAATTAGTTGCTAGTTTTACTTTATTTACTGTCTTGTTTGACATATCAAAAACACAAAAAAATTAGTTTACTTGCATTTAGTTTACTTTTGTTATCATGTCTAGCTCTGTACCGGCTACTTCTTCACCTGAGGAATTAGTTTTTACTTTTAAACAAGGGGATGAGGAAAGTTTTAAGGATGCTTGGTCTAGAATTTTTACTTCTTATCGTAAAACTGAACCTCAAATGACTCTAAGTTTGCTCCTTAGTGATTTTTATTTTGGTCTTATGATTCGCTATAGATATGCCTTGGATGCTCTAGTGGGAGGAGATTTCCTCCATTGTAATGGGGATCAAGCTTTTAATGCCATAAAGAAGTTGGTTGCATCACATGATTCATCTAATAATTTTGATTCAGCCCTTATTAGCATTCATAATAGATTAAATACTCTTGAGACAAGTGCATCTCGCTTAAATGAAAATTATGGATACATTCGTAACCGTCTTGATCAAGTTTTAGTGAACTCTGAACCTTCATTGTGGAAACCTACTATTAAAATTGTCATAGGTAACCAAACTCTTCGTGCTAATTGTGATATTATGACTGAATTTTGCCTAATGCCTAAGGGGATTCATAAATCTTTGAAACTTTGGGAATTCACTGAAGGGGGAGAAGGAATAACTCTTATTGATAACTCTGTTATAATTCCTAAAGGGATAGTTGCGGGTGTGCATACAACCATTCTTGGGATAACAATATCCGTTGATTACCTTGTCATTGAATGCGCAGAAACAGGACAAATCACACTCGGAAGATCCCCGCTGAAATTATTGGGAGCAAGTCATAGACGTGAGAGAAGGCACCATAAAATTCACCTCTACACCCGGGGTAGTCATATATTCCCTAAGCCAAAGAGTAAGGACAAGAAAGGTAAGGGTAAAGCCCAAGGTAATGTCAATGCTTCGTCTCTCGATAACACTTGAATTACACTTTCTGCGCCTAGCTGAAAGGCGTTAAAGAAAAGCGCTTATGGGAGACAACCCATGTTTTTACTCCAGTATTTTTGTTTTATATTTGTGTCTTGGAAGTTGTTTACAACTGTAGCAACCTCTCCTTATCTTAGTTTTGAGTTTTGTTGTGCCAAGTAAAGTCTTTGATAGTAAAGTAAGTACTAGATTTGGATTATTGCGCAGTTACAGATTTCTTTGCTGTCACGAATCTGGGTCTACCTCCCTGTAGGAAGCTCAGAAAATTAAGCCAATTTACGTGCATGATCCTCAGATATGTACGCAACTTTCATTAAATTTGAGCATTTTCATTTGAGCAAGTCTGGTGGCCTAATAAAATCCATCTTTACGGACTGTTCTGTTTTGACAGATTCTGCCTTTTATTTTGCATTGCCTCTTTTGCTATGTTGGATGAATTTCTTTGATCCATTAATGTCCAGTAGCTTTATGCAATGTCCAGAAGTGTTAAGAATGATTGTGTCACCTCTGAACATGTGAATTTTTATTATGCACTAACCCTCTAATGAGTTGTTTCGAGTTTGGTGTGGAGGAAGTTTTCAAGGATCAAGAGAGGAGTATGATGCAATATGATCAAGGAGAGTGAAAGCTCTAAGCTTGGGGATGCCCCGGTGGTTCACCCCTGCATATTTTAAGAAGACTCAAGCGTCTAAGCTTGGGGATGCCCAAGGCATCCCCTTCTTCATCGACAACATTTTCAGGTTCCTCCCCGAAACTATATTTTTATTCCGTCACATCTTATGTACTTTGCTTGGAGCGTCTGTTTGTTTTTGTTTTTGTTTTGTTTGAATAAAATGGATCCTAGCATTCACTTTATGGGAGAGAGACACGCTCCGCTGTAGCATATGGACAAATATGTCCTTAGGCTCTACTCATAGTATTCATGGCGAAGTTTCATCTTCGTTAAATTGTTATATGGTTGGAATTGGAAAATGCTACATGTAGTAACTCTAAAATGTCTTGGATAATTTGATACTTGGCAATTGTTGTGCTCATGTTTAAGCTCTTGCATCATATACTTTGCACCCATTAATGAAGAAATACTTAGAGCTTGCTAATTTGGTTTGCATATTTGGTTTCTCTAGAGTCTAGATAACATCTAGTATTGAGTTTTGAACAACAAGGAAGACGGTATGGAGTCTTATAATGTTTACAATATGTCTTTTATGTGAGTTTTGCTGTACCGTTCATCCTTGTGTTTGTTTCAAAATAACCTTGCTAGCCTAAACCTTGTATCGAGAGGGAATACTTCTCATGCATCCAAAATCCTTGAGCCAACCACTATGCCATTTGTGTCCACCATACCTACCTACTACATGGTATTTATCCGCCATTCCAAAGTAAATTGCTTGAGTGCTACCTTTAAAATTCCATCATTCACCTTTGCAATATATAGCTCATGGGACAAATAGCTTAAAAACTATTGTGGTATTGAATATGTACTTATGCACTTTATCTCTTATTAAGTTGCTTGTTGTGCGATAACCATGCTTCGGGGACGCCATCAACTATTCTTTGTTGAATATCATGTGAGTTGCTATGCATGTCCGTCTTGTCTGAAGTAAGAGAGATCTACCACCTTTATGGTTGGAGCATGCATATTGTTAGAGAAGAACTTTGGGCCGCTAACTAAAGCCATGATTCATGGTGGAAGTTTCAGTTTGGACATATATCCTCAATCTCGTATGAGAATAATAATTGTTGCCACATGCTTATGCATTAAAGAGGAGTCCATTATCCGTTGTCCATGTTGTCCCGGTATGGATGTCTAAGTTGAGAATAATCAAAAGCGAGAAATCCAAAATGCGAGCTTTCTCCTTAGACCTTTGTACAGGCGGCATGGAGGTACCCCATTGTGACACTTGGTTAAAACATGTGCATTGCAAAGATCCGGTAGTCCAAGCTAATTAGGACAAGGTGCGGGCACTATTAGTATACTATGCATGAGGCTTGCAACTTGTAAGATATAACTTTCATAACTCATATGCTTTATTACTACCGTTGACAAAATTGTTTTATGTTTTCAAAATAAAAGCTCTAGCACAAATATAGCAATCGATGCTTTCCTCTTTGAAGGACCATTCTCTTTACTCTTATGTTGAGTCAGTTCACCTATCTCTCTCCACCTCAAGAAGCAAACACTTGTGTGAACTGGTGCATTGATTCTTACATACTTGCATATTGTACTTGTTATATTACTCTATGTTGACAATTATCCATGAGATATACATGTTACAAGTTGAAAGCAACTGCTGAAACTTAATCTTCCTTTGTGTTGCTTCAATGCCTTTACTTTGATTTATTGCTTTATGAGTTAACTCTTATGCAAGACTTATTAATACTTGTCTTGAAGTACTATTCATGAAAAGTCTTCGCTTTATGATTCACTTGTCTACTCATGTCATTACCATTGTTTTGATCGCTGCATTCACTACATATGTTTACAAAATAGTATGATCAAGGTTATGATGGCATATCACTTCAGAAATTATCTTTGTTATCGTTTTACCTCGCTCGGGACGAGCGTAACTAAGCTTGGGGATGCTTGATACGTCTCCGACGTATCGATAATTTCTTATGTTCTATGTCATATTATTGATGATACCTACATGTTTTATGCACACTTTATGTCATATTCGTGCATTTTCCGGAACTAACCTATTAACAAGATGCCGAAGTGCCGGTTCTCGTTTTCTGCTGTTTTTGGTTTCAGAAATCCTAGTAACGAAATATTCTCGGAATTGGACGAAACGAAGACCTAGGGGCCTATTTTGCCACGAACCTTCCAGAAGACCGAAGAGCATACGAAGTGGGGCCACGAGGTGGTGACACCACATGGCGGCGCGGCCAAGGGGGGCCCGCGCCGCCCTATGGTGTGGGCCCCTCGTCAGGCCCCCGACTATGCCCTTCCGCCTACTTAAAGCCTCCGTCGCGAAACCCCTGATGCGAAAAACCACGATACGGAAAACCTTACTGAGACGCCGCCGCCGATCCCATCTCGGGGGATTCTGGAGATCTCCTCCGGCACCCTGCCGGAGAGGGGATTCATCTCCCGGAGGACTCTACACCGCCATGGTCGCCTCCGGAGTGATGAGTGAGTAGTTCACCCCTGGACTATGGGTCCATAGCAGTAGCTAGATGGTTGTCTTCTCCTCATTGTGCTTCATTGTTGGATCTTGTGAGCTGCCTAACATGATCAAGATCATCTATCCGTAATACTCTATGTTGTGTTTGTCGGGATCCGATGGATAGAGAATACCATGTTATGTTAATTATCAAGTTATTACATATGTGTTGTTTATGATCTTGCATGCTCTCCGTTACTAGTAGAGGCTCGGCCAAGTTTTTGCTTTTAACTCCAAGAGGGAGTATTTATGCTCGATAGTGGGTTCATGCCTGCATTGACACCGGGACGAGTGACAAAAAGTTCTAAGGTTGTGTTGTGCTGTTGCCACTAGGGATAAAACATTGGCGCTATGTCCAAGGATGTAGTTGTTGATTACATTACGCACCATACTTAATGCAATTGTCTTTTGCTTTGCAACTTAATACTGGAAGGGGTTCGGACGATAACCTGGAAGGTGGACTTTTTAGGCATAGATGCAGCTTGGATGGCGGTCTATGTACTTTGTCGTAATGCCCAATTAAATCTCACTATACTTATCATGCCATGTATGTGCATTGTTATGCCCTCTCTATTTGTCAATTGCCCGACCGTAATTTGTTCACCCAACATGCTTTTATCTTATGGGAGAGACACCTCTAGTGAACTGTGGACCCCGGTCCATTCTTTTAATACTGAAATACAAATCTGCTGCAATACTTGTTTTTTCTGTTTTCTCTGCAAACAATCATCTTCCACACAATTCGGTTAATCCTTTGTTACAGCAAGCCGGTGAGATTGACAACCTCACTGTTTCGTTGGGGCAAAGTACTTTGGTTGTGTTGTGCAGGTTCCACGTTGGCGCCGGAATCTATGGTGTTGCGTCGCACTATATCCCGCCGCCATCAACCTTCAATGTGCTTCTTGACTCCTACTGGTTCGATTAAACCTTGGTTTCTTACTGAGGGAAACTTGCCGTTGTGCGCATCACACCTTCCTCTTGGGGTTCCCAACAGACGTGTCAACTACACGCATCAGTACCGTAACTTGTTCTGTGATACTTTTCAGGGCAAAACCTCCAGAGCAGTTGTGGTGACCCGGCATACCATTGCATGGTGTAGTATGCAAGTCTGATATAACACCAATGAAACACTGTTGCACTAGTATTATATCGCTCAGAGTGGTACAATGAAACATATGCGGGTCCAAGGCATGTCTATAGAATTACACACATACTCTGTTACATAAGATCATCACAGCCTCCTACTTTACAATGAGGTAAAACTGCAAATAAACTCCAGAAGAATGACTCGTAGTATAATCCTACATAGATCTATTGCTAATCTAGGTTTTCTCCTTGTTGGATGTGGTGTTTGACTCCTCTGACAGGGTCCTGTCCCTTGAAGTTGTTATTGACTCCTCGACCTTCGAGTTGCTCTGTAGATCCTCCTTCGATGCCTCCATATCTAAGCAGGGGATTTAAGAGTGGGATGAGTACGAGCGTACTCAACAAGTTCATTATAGGAAAGAGGTGTTTAATGCACTAGCTACAACCATGAACCAGAAAGTCCAAGGCTATGCAGGTTTTTGTAATCATTTGTTCAAAAGGTTGCTTTTATTCAGAAGAACTATGTCCGTCAGCCTTCACCGGTTTACTAGAACTTCATGGAGTTCCTTTTCGGCAGCATTCGCAGTTCCAAAACCCGGAACAGGGAGTGACTGGTCACGATTCATTACACTCTGCAGAGGTGTGTTGCTTTACCCATAAGAGATCTTAACCTTGGTGCCAACCTGGCATATTCCCCGTCCACACTTCCTTTGGTGTGAGGCCCGGTATAAGGTCTTAGCCAATTATACTCCTCCGCTACCTCGAACACCCACCCTTTGTTGCAATCCCCGACCCTGGGTCCTCGCCGGTGTTCTTATACCAATTAAGGATGACCCCCGACCACGACGTCAATTCAGGGCTCTACCATAAACTCCTTCGCTGGTAGATGCAACCCATCATAGACCGCATTACCGTGGGGAATTAGAGTGGGATCCCCACCCTCTGGTTGTTCTCGCAAGATACAACAACTACGGTAAGCGCATCCGTTGATGAACGAGAGGTGGAAGTACATTGGACTACTCCGTCCCATTCCAGATCTTATGGTTAACACGAGTTTTACGCCACAAGAATCACTGGACGACATTTGTTGCTTAATCCTAGATGGATATAAAACCCTTGCAATGGAACCTCCACCATATCAACACATACCATGGTTCCATTGCCCATGACTTAGTCATATTCATAGTTATGAAAATAGCATTTTTGCTTTTCATGCAAGAGTGATAATTATAGTACTTTGCAAGTAATTTGGTAAAAATACTCAAAGTGACATGAGCAAGTGATGAACTTGCCTTTCTTGACTGCAAGATTATGCAGACAAGGTCTTCGATATGCAACAACTCCAAATTCTGAAATAGCATCATCGTCCGGTAAGGACGATGTTTAAAAGATTGGCAAGGATGCAATAATGCATAAGTATGAGATGCAATCGCTCTAAGCGTGACCTAACCCCGATGTTTAGGTTCAGTGAGTTGGTATGATTAGTTTAGGGTGTGTTGCACTTTTAGAGTGATTCACAAACAAGGTTCTTATCAAGAATTGGTTACTTGGTATCATAAACAGGTGATGCAATATAACAATAACATTAATAGCACACAACAATAAGATTTGGTATAATCCTAACATGTAATGAATAGTGGTTGGTTTTAGTACTATATGGCCTGGTTAATGGTTACTTGTTATATTCTTCAAAAGAATAACTTTTGAAGAACATGTTCTTTAATAAAGAACGAGTATGACAATTGGGTTTGCGGGGTTCTATGGTTTCCTATGGTTTCAATTGTTTTCTGGAGTAAGTATTAGATGGATTCGAGCAATGTTGGATTTATCAACATGTAACATCCCAAGTTTTCAATAAAAGGAACAAGAGAGAGATTTCAAGAATCCAAAAATCAGAGCCAACAAAAACTTTTTCTCATCATATAGGACTATGCATATAGCTCACCTTATTAATTAATTGAGTGTGCTTTTGCCATGATGCTTGCTTATGTGTTTTCTCTTACTCTAAAACCCTAACAATGATCACTTGATCTTCCAAAGTCAAATAAAAAGAAAATAGAAAAGAAATTATAAAAATCAATGTCACACCCACATATGGCCTATGCCATTTTTACAAATCTTTAATCTAGACCAATTGGGTTTGCACCATTAGTTGTAAATGGATACTAAACACTTATTAACACTTTTAGAAACAATCAAACTCAATTCAAATCAAATTTGAATCAAAATTGTGATCACATGTGATTATGGTCATGTGAGACTTTTTCAGCAAGATACCCACTTTGAGCCCCTGGTTTTTAACTTTTTCTTTCTACACTTGGCCAACTCTTTGTACCTCTTCCAAGATCTCATCAAGGACTACAACTTTGCTCAAGGCACCCACCTCAAACTCTGTCTCAAATTCAAATGGCAAGCAAGTAAAGTAGGGACTTTGAAACAAATACAAGATCATATGACATATGTGATTTTGCAAACCTACACCATTTTGACCACCACCACCTCCATTCTACTTCTCTTCTTATATGTTTACACTCCACCAAAAATCATCTCAAATTTCCAAAGTAACTTTCTTTCGGCCATTTTTACAAACACTTGGTGGGCAGGGACAGAATTGATGCCCATACCGAAATTTGGAGATGGACTTGGTCCAACCTCGAGCCACCACTCGCAACCCTGGAGCCTCCTCTCACTTCACCACACCAGTATCACCACTTGCACTGGCCATTGTTTGATCACATCATCAAAACCATGCCATGCCGTGGCATGGCATGCCACCCTCATGCCACCATCGCTTCTGGTCATCTCTGGACTGCATCACCTTGTCAATTCTCTCCCTCTCACCTCACCCGGACACGCCGTGCACTCCCTGACTCAACGATCCGATGCATCGGAGACGCCAGCACACGCGCGCCCAGTGGCGCCCAGAACACGCCCATGTCTCGCCAGAGCGCGCATGGCATCCACTCGGACGCGCCGCAGCGTGACGACGCCCGGAGCCCTCGCGTCACCTCCGCCCTTCCATCTCGCCGCCGGCCGACGCGCGACGACACACCGCAGCGCCCGGACACGCCCGCTTGACCGCGGCAACGCCGTGGCTCGACGACCATCGACTCCGATGCGACGCAGCCGCGGCCTGCCCCTTCCCATCAAGCTGCGCCATCGCCACCGAGCCTCTGCCGCGCCACGACCAAGCGATGCGTCGTCATCACCGAGTGCAGCAGCAGAACCCGGCACGCCCATCACTTGCCCCTTCGCAACCTTGGAACAGCGACGACGACGACGACCTGCCGCTCCGCCCTTCGGCCACCCCCCCGCTCCTATAAAAGGAGAGCTCCTCCCACCGATCTGAGCACGCCAATCTCTTCCTCACCTCACCACAGTTCTCCTCGCCACTTCAATTTGATCGATTAGCCACTCCATCGTTGGAATTGCAAGCTTGCCGCCACCGCCAGTACACGGAGCACGCCGGAGAAGGAGACCACCTCAGGCGACGCAACTGCTTCTAGGCGCCTCCTCGTCGACGACGCGGTCCCTGCGCACATCTCCGACGACCGCCGGAGCTTCGACGAGCTCGCCGACCCCCTGCCGCCGTCGCCAGTGAGATCATCTCTCGTCGTCGACGACGACGCTCCACGGCCGTTGATCCTCCTTCTAATCGCACGGTTGGGAATAGCCTGTACCGTTTCGCTGTTAAAAACTCACAGACAGGTGGCCCCCACCTTGTCAGCTGGCCCGCTGCCAAGCTGGGCCGGCCCATTTCCTTCCCGCACTGCACAGCCCATTAATTCTCCCGCCAGCCCACGTTTCAAATTCATATAGGAAAAATAGAGAAATAATCCAATCTGATGTCAACTTTGAAATTTAATAGGGACAAATCTACTAGGCCAAATTTTGCAAATTTTATATATTTGGAAACCTTAGGAAATTATCTACACAATGCCACTGGATTGAACCCTAGATCTATTGTAGAATTAAAGTGAGAAAATAAACAAGGCAGGGACTTTTCTGCCTTAGAATAATTATTAAAAATCAACCATAAATGCTTTTCAGTTAATTCCAACTCCTATAATTCACATTTCACTTATACTAATTGTTTCTACAAAAATATGCCATGCTTACTTTGAATGATCATGGCCTAGTTAAATTAAATGACTCTATGGCTATTTCTAGTCAAAGATATTGTCCAAAACTATTAAGAAATCATATGGGAGTGTTTCTCTCATTTAAATCTTGTCACCACCATTTCAAAATGAGGTAGAGACTCTGGTCATTTAGGTCTCATATAAATGGTGGTGATATTAAATCTTTACCATGCTAGGATTAAATGGTATGAGGTGCTCACCTCATTTAAATCATTTTCTTAAATGATAAGTGTGAAGAGGTTGACTTTAGTCAACCTAGGTCACATATTAGTCATAAGAGAAATTAAATCTTAATAAGATAATGAGAGGAAATTATTTCTCTAAGTAATTAAAAGTAACACCTAAATTAGTATGAGAGGAAATTATTTTTCTTAAATAATAAGAAAAACACATCCACCAACTTAATAGTAATGTGTGATGCTAGTTTAAGTTGTGTGAATCATGTGTGTGCTTAGTTTAGTATATAAGTTTGGTATGATGATTGTGTACCCCGTATTCGTATTTTAGACGCTAGTACCGAGGAGTACCAGGAGGAGGAGGAGGTCTACTTCCAAGGAGAAGAAGACCACTTTGACCATTTCCCCAACCAAGGCAAGATAATACTCTTGCAAAGTGCAAAGCTCACCATGAGCAAGGCATTACCCATTTTACTTTATGTTCATGATCCTACTTCCCAGTTTTACTTTACAAGCTTATTTACTTTTGTTTTATCAAAGTACTTTTTGATTCATGATTCACTTGGTTAGTATTGGATTAGTACAAGAGTATCAAACTTAGCCTAGAAGCAAAGCAAGTTACTTAGCACCCCTCACACTTAGATGCTAGTGCTAAATTAAAATTGACTACTCTAGATGGGAACTTGTGTTTGTGAAATGATGATGTTGAAAACCTTGGAATGATGAGTCATTTCCATTGAAAGATTTTGAAGGTGAATATGACATGAATTTGACTTGGTGAAATGAATAAAACTGATGATTGAGTTGGATGCGATACCATTCCAATTTTTGAGTACCCCCACAATACCCGATTATGGGTAAGGCTTAGCTGGAAATTTATGTGTCTTAGTATGGGTTCCCTCCGAACACACATCATAGGGGTTATGCTTGAGGCTGCCTCCGTTGTTGAGAAATGATGTGAATTGAGGTGAATTGTACGGCCAAGCCCCGTGCAGCTTCCCGGTTAACAGCTTGGTTTTCACCCGGAGGCCAAGCTCATGGGGAGAGGTGCCTATACTAGGGTGTGTAAGTGAAAGGTTAACGGTTGATGATCCGCGTACCGAGTTACGATGATTCGGGGTTTATCCCCGACGGATGTAATCAAATGTTGTGGCACAAGTGTGCAACCTCTCGCAGAGTGTAAATCTATTAGAATAGCCGCGTCCGCGGTCATGGACAGCTTGGAAAGGCCATACCGTTTCCGTCATCGAATTTATATCTTTTTGAACTTGAACGGAGACTTTGAATTTGAATCACAACAGAGTTGTGGGAATGACACTAATGTTCCCACTTGAGTTAGTTAGCACATGAGGAGTTGTTTACTAAAATGTTTCTAAACTAAAATTTGGCTTTATGCAAATAACCTTAGAGCTTAGAACATTCTCAATAGCCATGTTAGTACTTACTTTAGTATTAGTTTGCGAGTACTTAAAGTACTCACGGCTTTGTCCCCGGCTATTCAAATGGCCGACTATGAAGCCGAGCAAAGCAGTACGAGGATGACGACCAGCAAGGACGTCTACCACAACTAGGAGTTTCCGACGTCAAGCGTTGGCTTGTGGACTAGAGAGTCCTTGTATCTTACGCTTCCGCTATGAACTTGTGTTTGTTCGTTGATCAATAGATCAACTATTCGTGTAATATGGATCATGTGATTCCACTTTGTAAGATCTTATGGTTTGTAATGAATGATGACTGTGATACTTAACTATTATGCCTCGCAACAACAATTTCCTGGGATTGCGATGTATGACATAATAGGCATCCAGACTTAAAAATCTGGGTGTTGACAAGTTGGTATCAGAGCCATTGTTTGACCTTAGGAGACCCTAGTTAGAAATGGACGTTCTGAAAATTTAGTTTCAAAAATGAATGAAGTATTTCTGAAAATTTAAGTCTTTGTCTTCTCTTTAAGTTCTTTGGAAAATAAGAATTCATGTTCTTCCTTAGAAATATACCTAAAATTTTGCCACACTTGTTCACTTCTCTAACTTAATCCTTCACTTCACTTTCAGATGGAGCCCGTGAACACGAAGTTTTACCAGCTCGGGAATGGGGGAAGCTTGATCTTCGAGCACGACCTCAACACCCTGTCCGACCACCTTGGTAGCCCGCACCCGGAGTTCCACGGAGCCCGTGTCTCTGACCAGCCAGGAGGCGAACTGCAGTGGATCATCACTGCGGATTTGAGGGGCAAAATGGAGCCTCCCACTTCTGAGAGGATCCTCTTCTCCTTCATGGAGAGCAACTGGCTGGATGGACTTGCCCGCGCCCTTCAGGAGGGACTCGCACGCTTGTGCGGGATGAGCGGGGAGGCACTCAAGCACCCTCGTTTTTCTCACCTCGCGAGGCGTAACTCGCCGGAGAGCCCATGGACATGCCGCTCCACCCGGAGCTGAAGCACCATGTGGAGCATCTCGACTTCATGCCGTACCACACTCGCCAGGATCTCGACCACGCCCGTGAGTACGCCAACCAGACCCACGCCCGCATCATCGAGCAAGGCGACGCCATCAAGATGCTCGCCAATGACCGCAGGACTCTCCGCCGGCCAGCGGACAAAGAAGGATGCCACCATCACTCGCCTCTCGCGCGAAGATAGCAGC